>NC_080601.1:3095000-3202941 GCF_027887145.1 Ammospiza caudacuta | reverse complement strand
ATGTAGACCACAAAAGACGCTAAAGACGAAGGTACGATGCTCTCCGGAGCTAAGAGCCGCTCCCGGGCTTCTTTCGGCAGAAGCGGCGCTAAGAGAGCACTGTGAGTGATACAATCGTCTATGCGCGAAGAAGCCGCTTCTTCGGCTCCGGGAGCCGGAGAGAGCGGCAGCATCGGAAAGGTGAAGAAGGAAGCTGTACAACACTGGGATTGTGTGCGCAGCTTGCCAACTGATAGAAAACAGTACCTTACACTTTCCTGACGTTTCCAATTACATGAATATTCGATAAGAAGCTGTTTTGGACAGCTTTTCCTTCCTTCATGCCAAACACTTGGCAGACCTCCGTGCACCGTCCAGAACACGATGGGAGATGTTTTCTGTGCTCCTGCAGGTTTTCCTTGCCAGACAGAGTGGAAAAGCTTTCTGCTAGGATGTAGACCACAAAAGACGCTAAAGACGAAGGTACGATGCTCTCCGGAGCTAAGAGCCGCTCCCGGGCTTCTTTCGGCAGAAGCGGCGCTAAGAGAGTACTGTGAGCGGTACAATCGTCTTTGCGCGAAGAAGCCGCTTCTTCGGCTCCGGGAGCCGGAGAGGAGCGTCAGCATCGGAAAGGTGAAGAAGGAAGCTGTACAACACTGGGATTGTGTGCGCAGCTTGCCAACTGATAGAAAACAGTACCTTACACTTTCCTGACGTTTCCAATCACATGAATATTCGATTGGAAGCTGGTTTGGACAACTTTCCTTTTCTTCTTGTCAAACACTTGGCAGACCTCCGTGCAACGTCCAGAACATGATGGGAGATGTTTTCTGTGCTCCCGCAGGTTTTCCTTGCCAGACGGAGTTGAAAAGCTTTCTGCTAGGATGTAGACCACAAAAGACGCTAAAGACGAAGGTACGATTCTCTCCGGAGCTAAGAGCCGCTCCCGGGCTTCTTTCGGCAGAAGCGGCGCTAAGAGAGCACTGTGAGCGGTACAATCGTCTTTGCGCGAAGAAGCCGCTTCTTCGGCTCCGGGAGCCGGAGAGAGCGGCAGCATCGGAAAGGTGAAGAAGGAAGCTGTACAACACAGGGATTGTGTGCGCAGCTTGCCAACTGATAGAAAACAGTACCTTACACTTTCCTGACGTTTCCAATTACATGAATATTCGATAAGAAGCTGGTTTGGACAACTTTCCTTTTCTTCTTGTCAAACACTTGGCAGACCTCTGTGCAACGTCCAGAACATGATGGGAGATGTTTTCTGTGCTCCCGCAGGTTTTCCTTGCCAGACGGAGTGGAAAAGCTTTCTGCTAGGATGTAGACCACAAAAGACGCTAAAGACGAAGGTACGATTCTCTCCGGAGCTAAGAGCCGCTCCCGGGCTTCTTTCGGCAGAAGCGGCGCTAAGAGAGCACTGTGAGCGGTACAATCGTCTATGCGCGAAGAAGCTGCTTCCTCGGCTCCGGGAGCCGGAGAGAGCGGCAGCATCGGAAAGGTGAAGAAGGAAGCTGTACAACACTGGGATTGTGTGCGCAGCTTGCCAACTGATAGAAAACAGTACCTTACACTTTCCTGACGTTTCCAATCATATGAATATTCGATAAGAAGCTGTTTTGGACAGCTTTTCTTTCCTTCATGCCAAACACTTGGCAGACCTCTGTGCACCGTCCAGAACACGATGGGAGATGTTTTCTGTGCTCCCGCAGGTTTTCCTTGCCAGACAGAGTGGAAAAGCTTTCTGCTAGGATGTAGACCACAAAAGACGCTAAAGACGAAGGTACGATTCTCTCCGGAGCTAAGAGCCGCTCCCGGGCTTCTTTCGGCAGAAGCGGCGCTAAGAGAGTACTGTGAGCGGTACAATCGTCTTTGCGCGAAGAAGCCGCTTCTTCGGCTCCGGGAGCCGGAGAGAGCGGCAGCATCGGAAAGGTGAAGAAGGAAGCTGTACAACACTGGGATTGTGTGCGCAGCTTGCCAACTGATAGAAAACAGTACCTTACACTTTCCTGACGTTTCCAATTACATGAATATTCGATTGGAAGCTGTTTTGGACAGCTTTTCATTCCTTCATGCCAAACACTTGGCAGACCTCCGTGCACCCTCCAGAACACGATGGGAGATGTTTTCTGTGCTCCTGCAGGTTTTCCTTGCCAGACAGAGTGGGAAAAGCTTTCTGCTAGGATGTAGACCACAAAAGACGTTAAAGACGAAGGTATGATGCTCTCCGGAGCTAAGAGCCGCTCCCGGGCTTCTTTCGGCAGAAGCGGCGCTAAGAGAGCACTGTGAGCGGTACAATCGTCTTTGCGCAAAGAAGCCGCTTCTTCGGCTCCGGGAGCCGGAGAGAGCGGCAGCATCGGAAAGGTGAAGAAGGAAGCTGTACAACACTGGGATTGTGTGCGCAGCTTGCCAACTGATAGAAAACAGTACCTTACACTTTCCTGACGTTTCCAATCACATGAATATTCGATTGGAAGCTGTTTTGGACCCCTTTTCTTTCCTTCATGCCAAACACTTGGCAGACCTCCGTGCACCGTCCAGAACACGATGGGAGATGTTTTCTGTGTTCCCGCAGGTTTTCCTTGCCAGACAGAGTGGAAAAGCTTTCTGCTAGGATGTAGACCAGAAAAGACGCTAAAGACGAAGGTACGATGCTCTCCGGAGATAAGAGCCGCTCCCGGGCTTCTTTCGGCAGAAGCGGCGCTAAGAGAGCACTGTGAGCGGTACAATCGTCTTTGCGCGAAGAAGCCGCTTCTTCGGCTCCGGGAGCCGGAGAGAGCGTCAGCATCGGAAAGGTGAAGAAGGAAGCTGTACAACACTGGGATTGTGTTGCGCAGCTTGCCAACTGATAGAAAACAGTACCTTACACTTTCCTGACGTTTCCAATCACATGAATATTCGATTGGAAGCTGGTTTGGGACAACTTTCCTTTTCTTCTTGTCAAACACTTGGCAGACCTCCGTGCACCGTCCAGAACATGATGGGAGATGTTTTCTGTGCTCCCGCAGGTTTTCCTTGCCAGACGGAGTGGAAAAGCTTTCTGCTAGGATGTAGACCACAAAAGACGCTAAAGACGAAGGTACGATTCTCTCCGGAGCTAAGAGCCGCTCCCGGGCTTCTTTCGGCAGAAGCGGCGCTAAGAGAGCACTGTGAGCGGTACAATCGTCTTTGCGCGAAGAAGCCGCTTCTTCGGCTCCGGGAGCCGGAGAGAGCGGCAGCATCGGAAAGGTGAAGAAGGAAGCTGTACAACACTGGGATTGTGTGCGCAGCTTGCCAACTGATAGAAAACAGTACCTTACACTTTCCTGACGTTTCCAATTACATGAATATTCGATAAGAAGCTGTTTTGGACAGCTTTTCATTCCTTCATGCCAAACACTTGGCAGACCTCCGTGCAACGTCCAGAACACGATGGGAGATGTTTTCTGTGCTCCTGCAGGTTTTCCTTGCCAGACAGAGTGGAAAAGCTTTCTGCTAGGATGTAGACCACAAAAGACGTTAAAGACGAAGGTATGATGCTCTCCGGAGCTAAGAGCCGCTCCCGGGCTTCTTTCGGCAGAAGCGGCGCTAAGAGAGCACTGTGAGCGGTACAATCGTCTTTGCGCAAAGAAGCCGCTTCTTCGGCTCCGGGAGCCGGAGAGAGCGGCAGCATCGGAAAGGTGAAGAAGGAAGCTGTACAACACTGGGATTGTGTGCGCAGCTTGCCAACTGATAGAAAACAGTACCTTACACTTTCCTGACGTTTCCAATCACATGAATATTCGATAAGAAGCTGTTTTGGACAGGTTTTCTTTCCTTCATGCCAAACACTTGGCAGACCTCCGTGCAACGTCCAGAACACGATGGGAGATGTTTTCTGTGCTCCCGCAGGTTTTCCTTGCCAGACAGAGAGGAAAAGCTTTCTGCTAGGATGTAGACCACAAAAGACGCTAAAGACGAAGGTACGATTCTCTCCGGAGCTAAGAGCCGCTCCCGGGCTTCTTTCGGCAGAAGCGGCGCTAGGAGAGCACTGTGAGCGGTACAATCGTCTATGCGCGAAGAAGCCGCTTCTTCGGCTCCGGGAGCCGGAGAGAGCGGCAGCATCGGAAAGGTGAAGAAGGAAGCTGTACAACACTGGGATTGTGTGCGCAGCTTGCCAACTGATAGAAAACAGTACCTTACACTTTCCTGACGTTTCCAATCACATGAATATTCGATTGGAAGCTGGTTTGGACAACTTTCCTTTTCTTCTTGTCAAACACTTGGCAGACCTCCGTGCAACGTCCAGAACATGATGGGAGATGTTTTCTGTGCTCCTGCAGGTTTTCCTTGCCAGACGGAGTGGAAAAGCTTTCTGCTAGGATGTAGACCACAAAAGACGCTAAAGACGAAGGTACGATTCTCTCCGGAGCTAAGAGCCGCTCCCGGGCTTCTTTCGGCAGAAGCGGCGCTAAGAGAGTACTGTGAGCGGTACAATCGTCTTTGCGCGAAGAAGCCGCTTCTTCGGCTCCGGGAGCCGGAGAGAGCGGCAGCATCGGAAAGGTGAAGAAGGAAGCTGTACAACACTGGGATTGTGTGCGCAGCTTGCCAACTGATCGAAAACAGTACCTTACACTTTCCTGACGTTTCCAATTACATGAATATTCGATAAGAAGCTGTTTTGGACAGCTTTTCCTTCCTTCATGCCAAACACTTGGCAGACCTCCGTGCACCCTCCAGAACACGATGGGAGATGTTTTCTGTGCTCCTGCAGGTTTTCCTTGCCAGACAGAGTGGAAAAGCTTTCTGCTAGGATGTAGACCACAAAAGACGTTAAAGACGAAGGTATGATGCTCTCCGGAGCTAAGAGCCGCTCCCGGGCTTCTTTCGGAAGAAGCGGCGCTAAGAGAGCACTGTGAGCGGTACAATCGTCTTTGCGCGAAGAAGCCGCTTCTTCGGCTCCGGGAGCCGGAGAGAGCGGCAGCATCGCAAAGGTGAAGAAGGAAGCTGTACAACACTGGGATTGTGTGCGCAGCTTGCCAACTGATAGAAAACAGTACCTTACACTTTCCTGACGTTTCCAATCACATGAATATTCGATTGGAAGCTGTTTTGGACACCTTTCCTTTCCTTCATGCCAAACACTTGGCAGACCTTTGTGCAACGTCCAGAACATGATGGGAGATGTTTTCTGTGTTCCCGCAGGTTTTCCTTGCCAGACAGAGTGGAAAAGCTTTCTGCTAGGATGTAGACCACAAAAGACGCTAAAGACGAAGGTACGATGCTCTCCGGAGATCAGAGCCGCTCCCGGGCTTCTTTCGGCAGAAGCGGCGCTAAGAGAGCACTGTGAGCGGTACAATCGTCTTTGCGCGAAGAAGCCGCTTCTTCGGCTCCGGGAGCCGGAGAGAGCGTCAGCATCGGAAAGGTGAAGAAGGAAGCTGTACAACACTGGGATTGTGTGCGCAGCTTGCCAACTGATAGAAAACAGTACCTTACACTTTCCTGACGTTTCCAATCACATGAATATTCGATTGGAAGCTGGTTTGGACAACTTTCCTTTTCTTCTTGTCAAACACTTGGCAGACCTCCGTGCAACGTCCAGAACATGATGGGAGATGTTTTCTGTGCTCCCGCAGGTTTTCCTTGCCAGACGGAGTGGAAAAGCTTTCTGCTAGGATGTAGACCACAAAAGACGCTAAAGACGAAGGTACGATGCTCTCCGGAGCTAAGAGACGCTCCCGGGCTTCTTTCGGCAGAAGCGGCGCTAAGAGAGTACTGTGAGCAGTACAATCGTCTTTGCGCGAAGAAGCCGCTTCTTCGGCTCCGGGAGCCGGAGAGAGCGTCAGCATCGGAAAGGTGAAGAAGGAAGCTGTACAACACTGCGATTGTGTGCGCAGCTTGCCAACTGATAGAAAACAGTACCTTACACTTTCCTGACGTTTCCAATCACATGAATATTCGATTGGAAGCTGGTTTGGACAACTTTCCTTTTCTTCTTGTCAAACACTTGGCAGACCTCCGTGCAACATCCAGAACACGATGGGAGATGTTTTCTGTGCTCCCGCAGGTTTTCCTTGCCAGACGGAGTGGAAAAGCTTTCTGCTAGGATGTAGACCACAAAAGACGCTAAAGACGAAGGTACGATGCTCTCCGGAGATAAGAGCCGCTCCCGGGCTTCTTTCGGCAGAAGCGGCGCTAAGAGAGCACTGTGAGTGATACAATCGTCTATGCGCGAAGAAGCCGCTTCTTCGGCTCCGGGAGCCGGAGAGAGCGGCAGCATCGGAAAGGTGAAGAAGGAAGCTGTACAACACTGGGATTGTGTGCGCAGCTTGCCAACTGATAGAAAACAGTACCTTACACTTTCCTGACGTTTCCAATTACATGAATATTCGATAAGAAGCTGTTTTGGACAGCTTTTCCTTCCTTCATGCCAAACACTTGGCAGACCTCCGTGCACCGTCCAGAACACGATGGGAGATGTTTTCTGTGCTCCTGCAGGTTTTCCTTGCCAGACAGAGTGGAAAAGCTTTCTGCTAGGATGTAGACCACAAAAGACGCTAAAGACGAAGGTACGATGCTCTCCGGAGCTAAGAGCCGCTCCCGGGCTTCTTTCGGCAGAAGCGGCGCTAAGAGAGTACTGTGAGCGGTACAATCGTCTTTGCGCGAAGAAGCCGCTTCTTCGGCTCCGGGAGCCGGAGAGAGCGGCAGCATCGGAAAGGTGAAGAAGGAAGCTGTACAACACTGGGATTGTGTGCGCAGCTTGCCAACTGATAGAAAACAGTACCTTACACTTTCCTGACGTTTCCAATCACATGAATATTCGATTGGAAGCTGGTTTGGACAACTTTCCTTTTCTTCTTGTCAAACACTTGGCAGACCTCCGTGCAACGTCCAGAACATGATGGGAGATGTTTTCTGTGCTCCCGCAGGTTTTCCTTGCGAGACGGAGTTGAAAAGCTTTCTGCTAGGATGTAGACCACAAAAGACGCTAAAGACGAAGGTACGATTCTCTCCGGAGCTAAGAGCCGCTCCCGGGCTTCTTTCGGCAGAAGCGGCGCTAAGAGAGCACTGTGAGCGGTACAATCGTCTTTGCGCGAAGAAGCCGCTTCTTCGGCTCCGGGAGCCGGAGAGAGCGGCAGCATCGGAAAGGTGAAGAAGGAAGCTGTACAACACAGGGATTGTGTGCGCAGCTTGCCAACTGATAGAAAACAGTACCTTACACTTTCCTGACGTTTCCAATTACATGAATATTCGATAAGAAGCTGGTTTGGACAACTTTCCTTTTCTTCTTGTCAAACACTTGGCAGACCTCTGTGCAACATCCAGAACATGATGGGAGATGTTTTCTGTGCTCCCGCAGGTTTTCCTTGCCAGACGGAGTGGAAAAGCTTTCTGCTAGGATGTAGACCACAAAAGACGCTAAAGACGAAGGTACGATTCTCTCCGGAGCTAAGAGCCGCTCCCGGGCTTCTTTCGGCAGAAGCGGCGCTAAGAGAGCACTGTGAGCGGTACAATCGTCTATGCGCGAAGAAGCTGCTTCCTCGGCTCCGGGAGCCGGAGAGAGCGGCAGCATCGGAAAGGTGAAGAAGGAAGCTGTACAACACTGGGATTGTGTGCGCAGCTTGCCAACTGATAGAAAACAGTACCTTACACTTTCCTGACGTTTCCAATCATATGAATATTCGATAAGAAGCTGTTTTGGACAGCTTTTCTTTCCTTCATGCCAAACACTTGGCAGACCTCTGTGCACAGTCCAGAACACGATGGGAGATGTTTTCTGTGCTCCCGCAGGTTTTCCTTGCCAGACAGAGTGGAAAAGCTTTCTGCTAGGATGTAGACCACAAAAGACGCTAAAGACGAAGGTACGATTCTCTCCGGAGCTAAGAGCCGCTCCCGGGCTTCTTTCGGCAGAAGCGGCGCTAAGAGAGTACTGTGAGCGGTACAATCGTCTTTGCGCGAAGAAGCCGCTTCTTCGGCTCCGGGAGCCGGAGAGAGCGGCAGCATCGGAAAGGTGAAGAAGGAAGCTGTACAACACTGGGATTGTGTGCGCAGCTTGCCAACTGATAGAAAACAGTACCTTACACTTTCCTGACGTTTCCAATTACATGAATATTCGATAAGAAGCTGTTTTGGACAGCTTTTCATTCCTTCATGCCAAACACTTGGCAGACCTCCGTGCACCCTCCAGAACACGATGGGAGATGTTTTCTGTGCTCCTGCAGGTTTTCCTTGCCAGACAGAGTGGAAAAGCTTTCTGCTAGGATGTAGACCACAAAAGACGTTAAAGACGAAGGTATGATGCTCTCCGGAGCTAAGAGCCGCTCCCGGGCTTCTTTCGGCAGAAGCGGCGCTAAGAGAGCACTGTGAGCGGTACAATCGTCTTTGCGCGAAGAAGCCGCTTCTTCGGCTCCGGGAGCCGGAGAGAGCGGCAGCATCGGAAAGGTGAAGAAGGAAGCTGTACAACACTGGGATTGTGTGCGCAGCTTGCCAACTGATAGAAAACAGTACCTTACACTTTCCTGACGTTTCCAATCACATGAATATTCGATTGGAAGCTGTTTTGGACCCCTTTTCTTTCCTTCATGCCAAACACTTGGCAGACCTCCGTGCACCGTCCAGAACACGATGGGAGATGTTTTCTGTGTTCCCGCAGGTTTTCCTTGCCAGACAGAGTGGAAAAGCTTTCTGCTAGGATGTAGACCAGAAAAGACGCTAAAGACGAAGGTACGATGCTCTCCGGAGATAAGAGCCGCTCCCGGGCTTCTTTCGGCAGAAGCGGCGCTAAGAGAGCACTGTGAGCGGTACAATCGTCTTTGCGCGAAGAAGCCGCTTCTTCGGCTCCGGGAGCCGGAGAGAGCGTCAGCATCGGAAAGGTGAAGAAGGAAGCTGTACAACACTGGGATTGTGTGCGCAGCTTGCCAACTGATAGAAAACAGTACCTTACACTTTCCTGACGTTTCCAATCACATGAATATTCGATTGGAAGCTGGTTTGGACAACTTTCCTTTTCTTCTTGTCAAACACTTGGCAGACCTCCGTGCACCGTCCAGAACATGATGGGAGATGTTTTCTGTGCTCCCGCAGGTTTTCCTTGCCAGACGGAGTGGAAAAGCTTTCTGCTAGGATGTAGACCACAAAAGACGCTAAAGACGAAGGTACGATTCTCTCCGGAGCTAAGAGCCGCTCCCGGGCTTCTTTCGGCAGAAGCGGCGCTAAGAGAGTACTGGGAGCGGTACAATCGTCTTTGCGCGAAGAAGCCGCTTCTTCGGCTCCGGGAGCCGGAGAGAGCGTCAGCATCGGAAAGGTGAAGAAGGAAGCTGTACAACACTGGGATTGTGTGCGCAGCTTGCCAACTGATAGAAAACAGTACCTTACACTTTCCTGACGTTTCCAATTACATGAATATTCGATTGGAAGCTGTTTTGGACAGCTTTTCATTCCTTCATGCCAAACACTTGGCAGACCTCCGTGCACCGTCCAGAACACGATGGGAGATGTTTTCTGTGCTCCTGCAGGTTTTCCTTGCCAGACAGAGTGGAAAAGCTTTCTGCTAGGATGTAGACCACAAAAGACGTTAAAGACGAAGGTATGATGCTCTCCGGAGCTAAGAGCCGCTCCCGGGCTTCTTTCGGCAGAAGCGGCGCTAAGAGAGCACTGTGAGCGGTACAATCGTCTTTGCGCAAAGAAGCCGCTTCTTCGGCTCCGGGAGCCGGAGAGAGCGGCAGCATCGGAAAGGTGAAGAAGGAAGCTGTACAACACTGGGATTGTGTGCGCAGCTTGCCAACTGATAGAAAACAGTACCTTACACTTTCCTGACGTTTCCAATCACATGAATATTCGATTGGAAGCTGTTTTGGACCCCTTTTCTTTCCTTCATGCCAAACACTTGGCAGACCTCCGTGCACCGTCCAGAACACGATGGGAGATGTTTTCTGTGTTCCCGCAGGTTTTCCTTGCCAGACAGAGTGGAAAAGCTTTCTGCTAGGATGTAGACCAGAAAAGACGCTAAAGACGAAGGTACGATGCTCTCCGGAGATAAGAGCCGCTCCCGGGCTTCTTTCGGCAGAAGCGGCGCTAAGAGAGCACTGTGAGCGGTACAATCGTCTTTGCGCGAAGAAGCCGCTTCTTCGGCTCCGGGAGCCGGAGAGAGCGTCAGCATCGGAAAGGTGAAGAAGGAAGCTGTACAACACTGGGATTGTGTGCGCAGCTTGCCAACTGATAGAAAACAGTACCTTACACTTTCCTGACGTTTCCAATCACATGAATATTCGATTGGAAGCTGGTTTGGACAACTTTCCTTTTCTTCTTGTCAAACACCTGGCAGACCTCCGTGCAACGTCCAGAACACGATGGGAGATGTTTTCTGTGCTCCCGCAGGTTTTCCTTGCCAGACGGAGTGGAAAAGCTTTCTGCTAGGATGTAGACCACAAAAGACGCTAAAGACGAAGGTACGATGCTCTCCGGAGATAAGAGCCGCTCCCGGGCTTCTTTCGGCAGAAGCGGCGCTAAGAGAGCACTGTGAGTGGTACAATCGTCAATGCGCGAAGAAGCCGCTTCTTCGGCTCCGGGAGCCGGAGAGAGCGGCAGCATCGGAAAGGTGAAGAAGGAAGCTGTACAACACTGGGATTGTGTGCGCAGCTTGCCAACTGATAGAAAACAGTACCTTACACTTTCCTGACGTTTCCAATTACATGAATATTCGATAAGAAGCTGTTGTGGACAGCTTTTCCTTCCTTCATGCCTCACACTTGGCAGACCTCCGTGCACCGTCCAGAACACGATGGGAGATGTTTTCTGTGCTCCTGCAGGTTTTCCTTGCCAGACAGAGTGGAAAAGCTTTCTGCTAGGATGTAGACCACAAAAGACGCTAAAGACGAAGGTACGATGCTCTCCGGAGCTAAGAGCCGCTCCCGGGCTTCTTTCGGCAGAAGCGGCGCTAAGAGAGTACTGTGAGCAGTACAATCGTCTTTGCGCGAAGAAGCCGCTTCTTCGGCTCCGGGAGCCGGAGAGAGCGGCAGCATCGGAAAGGTGAAGAAGGAAGCTGTACAACACTGGGATTGTGTGCGCAGCTTGCCAACTGATAGAAAACAGTACCTTACACTTTCCTGACGTTTCCAATCACATGAATATTCGATTGGAAGCTGGTTTGGACAACTTTCCTTTTCTTCTTGTCAAACACTTGGCAGACCTCCGTGCAACGTCCAGAACATGATGGGAGATGTTTTCTGTGCTCCCGCAGGTTTTCCTTGCCAGACGGAGTTTTAAAGCTTTCTGCTAGGATGTAGACCACAAAAGACGCTAAAGACGAAGGTACGATGCTCTCCGGAGATAAGAGCCGCTCCCGGGCTTCTTTCGGCAGAAGCGGCGCTAAGAGAGCACTGTGAGCGGTACAATCGTCTTTGCGCGAAGAAGCCGCTTCTTCGGCTCCGGGAGCCGGAGAGAGCGGCAGCATCGGAAAGGTGAAGAAGGAAGCTGTACAACATTGGGATTGTGTGCGCAGCTTGCCAACTGATAGAAAACAGTACCTTACACTTTCCTGACGTTTCCAATCACATGAATATTCGATAAGAAGCTGTTTTGGACAGCTTTTCTTTCCTTCATGCCAAACACTTGGCAGACCTCCGTGCAACGTCCAGAACACGATGGGAGATGTTTTCTGTGCTCCCGCATGTTTTCCTTGCCAGACAGAGAGGAAAAGCTTTCTGCTAGGATGTAGACAACAAAAACGCTAAAGACGAAGGTACGATGCACTCCGGAGCTAAGAGCCGCTCCCGGGCTTCTTTCGGCAGAAGCGGCGCTAAGAGAGCACTGTGAGCGGTACAATCGTCTTTGCGCGAAGAAGCCGCTTCTTCGGCTCCGGGAGCCGGAGAGAGCGGCAGCATCGGAAAGGTGAAGAAGGAAGCTGTACAACACTGGGATTGTGTGCGCAGCTTGCCAACTGATAGAAAACAGTACCTTACACTTTCCTGACGTTTCCAATCACATGAATATTCGATAAGAAGCTGTTTTGGACAGCTTTTCTTTCCTTCATGCCAAACACTTGGCAGACCTCCGTGCACCGTCCAGAACACGATGGGAGATGTTTTCTGTGCTCCCGCAGGATTTCCTTGCCAGACAGAGTGGAAAAGCTTTCTGCTAGGATGTAGACCACAAAAGACGCTAAAGACGAAGGTACGATGCTCTCCGGAGCTAAGAGCCGCTCCCGGGCTTCTTTCGGCAGAAGCGGCGCTAAGAGAGTACTGTGAGCGGTACAATCGTCTTTGCGCGAAGAAGCCGCTTCTTCGGCTCCGGGAGCCGGAGAGAGCGGCAGCATCGGAAAGGTGAAGAAGGAAGCTGTACAACACTGGGATTGTGTGCGCAGCTTGCCAACTGATAGAAAACAGTACCTTACACTTTCCTGACGTTTCCAATCACATGAATATTCGATTGGAAGCTGGTTTGGACAACTTTCCTTTTCTTCTTGTCAAACACTTGGCAGACCTCCGTGCAACGTCCAGAACATGATGGGAGATGTTTTCTGTGCTCCCGCAGGTTTTCCTTGCCAGACGGAGTTTTAAAGCTTTCTGCTAGGATGTAGACCACAAAAGACGCTAAAGACGAAGGTACGATGCTCTCCGGAGATAAGAGCCGCTCCCGGGCTTCTTTCGGCAGAAGCGGCGCTAAGAGAGCACTGTGAGCGGTACAATCGTCTTTGCGCGAAGAAGCCGCTTCTTCGGCTCCGGGAGCCGGAGAGAGCGGCAGCATCGGAAAGGTGAAGAAGGAAGCTGTACAACATTGGGATTGTGTGCGCAGCTTGCCAACTGATAGAAAACAGTACCTTACACTTTCCTGACGTTTCCAATCACATGAATATTCGATAAGAAGCTGTTTTGGACAGCTTTTCTTTCCTTCATGCCAAACACTTGGCAGACCTCCGTGCAACGTCCAGAACACGATGGGAGATGTTTTCTGTGCTCCCGCATGTTTTCCTTGCCAGACAGAGAGGAAAAGCTTTCTGCTAGGATGTAGACAACAAAAACGCTAAAGACGAAGGTACGATGCTCTCCGGAGCTAAGAGCCGCTCCCGGGCTTCTTTCGGCAGAAGCGGCGCGAAGAGAGTACTGTGAGCAGTACAATCGTCTTTGCGCGAAGAAGCCGCTTCTTCGGCTCCGGGAGCCGGAGAGAGCGGCAGCATCGGAAAGGTGAAGAAGGAAGCTGTACAACACTGGGATTGTGTGCGCAGCTTGCCAACTGATAGAAAACAGTACCTTACACTTTCCTGACGTTTCCAATTACATGAATATTCGATAAGAAGCTGTTGTGGACAGCTTTTCCTTCCTTCATGCCACACACTTGGCAGACCTCCGTGCACCGTCCAGAACACGATGGGAGATGTTTTCTGTGCTCCTGCAGGTTTTCCTTGCCAGACAGAGTGGAAAAGCTTTCCGCTAGGATGTAGACCACAAAAGACGCTAAAGACGAAGGTATGATGCTCTCCGGAGCTAAGAGCCGCTCCCGGGCTTCTTTCGGCAGAAGCGGCGCTAAGAGAGTACTGTGAGCAGTACAATCGTCTTTGCGCGAAGAAGCCGCTTCTTCGGCTCCGGGAGCCGGAGAGAGCGGCAGCATCGGAAAGGTGAAGAAGGAAGCTGTACAACACTGGGATTGTGTGCGCAGCTTGCCAACTGATAGAAAACAGTACCTTACACTTTCCTGACGTTTCCAATCACATGAATATTCGATTGGAAGCTGGTTTGGACAACTTTCCTTTTCTTCTTGTCAAACACTTGGCAGACCTCCGTGCAACGTACAGAACATGATGGGAGATGTTTTCTGTGCTCCCGCAGGTTTTCCTTGCCAGACGGAGTTTTAAAGCTTTCTGCTAGGATGTAGACCACAAAAGACGCTAAAGACGAAGGTACGATGCTCTCCGGAGATAAGAGCCGCTCCCGGGCTTCTTTCGGCAGAAGCGGCGCTAAGAGAGCACTGTGAGCGGTACAATCGTCTTTGCGCGAAGAAGCCGCTTCTTCGGCTCCGGGAGCCGGAGAGAGCGGCAGCATCGGAAAGGTGAAGAAGGAAGCTGTACAACACTGGGATTGTGTGCGCAGCTTGCCAACTGATAGAAAACAGTACCTTACACTTTCCTGACGTTTCCAATCACATGAATATTCGATAAGAAGCTGTTTTGGACAGCTTTTCTTTCCTTCATGCCAAACACTTGGCAGACCTCCGTGCAACGTCCAGAACACGATGGGAGATGTTTTCTGTGCTCCCGCATGTTTTCCTTGCCAGACAGAGAGGAAAAGCTTTCTGCTAGGATGTAGACCACAAAAGACGCTAAAGACGAAGGTACGATGCACTCCGGAGCTAAGAGCCGCTCCCGGGCTTCTTTCGGCAGAAGCGGCGCTAAGAGAGCACTGTGAGCGGTACAATCGTCTTTGCGCGAAGAAGCCGCTTCTTCGGCTCCGGGAGCCGGAGAGAGCGTCAGCATCGGAAAGGTGAAGAAGGAAGCTGGACAACACTGGGATTGTGTGCGCAGCTTGCCAACTGATAGAAAACAGTACCTTACACTTTCCTGACGTTTCCAATCACATGAATATTCGATAAGAAGCTGTTTTGGACAACTTTTCTTTCCTTCATGCCAAACACTTGGCAGACCTCCGTGCAATGTCCAGAACACGATGGGAGATGTTTTCTGTGCTCCCGCAGGTTTTCCTTGCCAGACGGAGTGGAAAAGCTTTCCGCTAGGATGTAGACCACAAAAGACGCTAAAGACGAAGGTACGATGCTCTCCGGAGCTAAGAGCCGCTCCCGGGCTTCTTTCGGCAGAAGCCGCGCTAAGAGAGCACTGTGAGCGGTACAATCGTCTTTGCGCGAAGAAGCCGCTTCTTCGGCTCCGGGAGCCGGAGAGAGCGGCAGCATCGGAAAGGTGAAGAAGGAAGCTGTACAACACTGGGATTGTGTGCGCAGCTTGCCAACTGATAGAAAACAGTACCTTACACTTTCCTGACGTTTCCAATCACATGAATATTCAATAAGAAGCTGTTTTGGACAACTTTACTTTCCTTCATACCAAACACTTGGCAGACCTCCGTGCACCGTCCAGAACACGATGGGAGATGTTTTCTGTGCTCCCGCAGGTTTTCCTTGCCAGACGGAGTGGAAAAGCTTTCCGCTAGGATGTAGACCACAAAAGACGCTAAAGACGAAGGTACGATGCTCTCCGGAGCTAAGAGCCGCTCCCGGGCTTCTTTCGGCAGAAGCGGCGCTAAGAGAGCACTGTGAGCGGTACAATCGTCTTTGCGTGAAGAAGCCGCTTCTTCGGCTCCGGGAGCCGGAGAGAGCGGCAGCATCGGAAAGGTGAAGAAGGAAGCTGTACAACACTGGGATTGTGTGCGCAGCTTGCCAACTGATAGAAAACAGTACCTTACACTTTCCTGACGTTTCCAATTACATGAATATTCGATAAGAAGCTGTTTTGGACAGCTTTTCCTTCCTTCATGCCAAACACTTGGCAGACCTCCGTGCACCGTCCAGAACACGATGAGAGATGTTTTCTGTGCTCCTGCAGGTTTTCCTTGCCAGACAGAGTGGAAAAGCTTTCTGCTAGGATGTAGACCACAAAAGACGCTAAAGACGAAGGTATGATGCTCTCCGGAGCCAAGAGCCGCTCCCGGGCTTCTTTCGGCAGAAGCGGCGCTAAGAGAGCACTGTGAGCGGTACAATCGTCTTTGCGCGAAGAAGCCGCTTCTTCGGCTCCGGGAGCCGGAGAGAGCGGCAGCATCGGAAAGGTGAAGAAGGAAGCTGTACAACACTGGGATTGTGTGCGCAGCTTGCCAACTGATAGAAAACAGTACCTTACACTTTCCTGACGTTTCCAATCACATGAATATTCGATAAGAAGCTGTTTTGGACAGCTTTTCTTTCCTTCATGCCAAACACTTGGCAGACCTCCGTGCAACGTCCAGAACACGATGGGAGATGTTTTCTGTGCTCCCGCAGGTTTTCCTTGCCAGACAGAGTGGAAAAGCTTTCTGCTAGGATGTAGACCACAAAAGACGCTAAAGACGAAGGTACGATGCTCTCCGGAGCTAAGAGCCGCTCCCGGGCTTCTTTCGGCAGAAGCGGCGCTAAGAGAGCACTGTGAGCGGTACAATCGTCTATGCGCGAAGAAGCCGCTTCTTCGGCTCCGGGAGCCGGAGAGAGCGGCAGCATCGGAAAGGTGAAGAAGGAAGCTGTACAACACTGGGATTGTGTGCGCAGCTTGCCAACTGATAGAAAACAGTACCTTACACTTTCCTGACGTTTCCAATCACATGAATATTCGATAAGAAGCTGTTTTGGACAGCTTTTCTTTCCTTCATGCCAAACACTTGGCAGACCTCCGTGCAACGTCCAGAACACGATGGGAGATGTTTTCTGTGCTCCCGCAGGTTTTCCTTGCCAGACAGAGTGGAAAAGCTTTCTGCTAGGATGTAGACCACAAAAGACGCTAAAGACGAAGGTACGATTCTCTCCGGAGCTAAGAGCCGCTCCCGGGCTTCTTTCGGCAGAAGCGGCGCTAAGAGAGTACTGTGAGCGGTACAATTGTCTTTGCGCGAAGAAGCCGCTTCTTCGGCTCCGGGAGCCGGAGAGAGCGTCAGCATCGGAAAGGTGAAGAAGGAAGCTGGGTTGCCAGTAGTATTATTTCACTTCTCAGTCCCAAAATGAACCACCTTGAACTGACTGCAAAATATAATTTATTCCCATATTGTGCATGTTGTGTTTGGATGGATGACTCATTTCAAAAATCGGAAGAGAAAGTTCATTCTGTCCTAATTTAAAGCTACTCATTTTACAAACTCTCTTTTACACCTTTATTCCTTATAAAAAATATCCCATTAGACCTCAGAAATGAGAAGTTGACAACCAATCCATGGATAAAATTCTCTAAAAGTACGATGCTCTCCGGAGCTAAGAGCCGCTGCCGGGCTTCTTTCGGCAGAAGCGGCGCTAAGAGAGTACTGTGAGCGGTACAATCGTCTTTGCGCGAAGAAGCCGCTTCTTCGGCTCCGGGAGCCGGAGAGAGCGGCAGCATCGGAAAGGTGAAGAAGGAAGCTGTACAACACTGGGATTGTGTGCGCAGCTTGCCAACTGATAGAAAACAGTACCTTACACTTTCCTGACGTTTCCAATCACATGAATATTCGATTGGAAGCTGGTTTGGACAACTTTCATTTTCTTCTCTTCAAACACTTGGCACACCTCCGTGCACCGTCCAGAAGACGATGGGAGATGTTTTCTGAGCTCCCGCAGGTTTTCCTTGCCAGACAGAGTGGAAAAGCTTTCTGCTAGGATGTAGACCACAAAAGACGCTAAAGACGAAAGTACGATGCTCTCCGGAGCTAAGAGCCGCTCCCGGGCTTCTTTTGGCAGAAGCGGCGCTAAGAGAGTACTGTGAGCAGTACAATCGTCTTTGCGCGAAGAAGCCGCTTCTTCGCTTCCGGGAGCCGGAGAGAGCGGCAGCATCGGAAAGGTGAAGAAGGAAGCTGTACAACACTGGGATTGTGTGCGCAGCTTGCCAACTGATAGAAAACAGTACCTTACACTTTCCTGACGTTTCCAATCACATGAATATTCGATTGGAAGCTGGTTTGGACAACTTTCCTTTTCTTCTTGTAAAACACTTGGCAGACCTCCGTGCAACGTCCAGAACATGATGGGAGATGTTTTCTGTGCTCCCGCAGGTTTTCCTTGCCAGACGGAGTGGAAAAGCTTTCTGCTAGGATGTAGACCACAAAAGACGCTAAAGACGAAGGTACGATGCTCTCCGGAGCTAAGAGCCGCTGCCGGGCTTCTTTCGGCAGAAGCGGCGCTAAGCGAGTACTGTGAGCGGTACAATCGTCTTTGCGCGAAGAAGCCGCTTCTTCGGCTCCGGGAGCCGGAGAGAGCGTCAGCATCGGAAAGGTGAAGAAGGAAGCTGTACAACACTGGGATTGTGTGCGCAGCTTGCCAACTGATAGAAAACAGTACCTTACACTTTCCTGACGTTTCCAATCACATGAATATTCGATAAGAAGCTGTTTTGGACAGCTTTTCTTTCCTTCTTGTCAAACACTTGGCAGACCTCCGTGCAACATCCAGAAGACGATGGGAGATGTTTTCTGAGCTCCCGCAGGTTTTCCTTGCCAGACAGAGTGGAAAAGCTTTCTGCTAGGATGTAGACCACAAAAGACGCTAAAGACGAAAGTACGATGCTCTCCGGAGCTAAGAGCCGCTCCCGGGCTTCTTTTGGCAGAAGCGGCGCTAAGAGAGTACTGTGAGCAGTACAATCGTCTTTGCGCGAAGAAGCCGCTTCTTCGCTTCCGGGAGCCGGAGAGAGCGGCAGCATCGGAAAGGTGAAGAAGGAAGCTGTACAACACTGGGATTGTGTGCGCAGCTTGCCAACTGATAGAAAACAGTACCTTACACTTTCCTGACGTTTCCAATCACATGAATATTCGATTGGAAGCTGGTTTGGACAACTTTCCTTTTCTTCTTGTCAAACACTTGGCAGACCTCCATGCAACGTCCAGAACATGATGGGAGATGTTTTCTGTGCTCCCGCAGGTTTTCCTTGCCAGACGGAGTGGAAAAGCTTTCTGCTAGGATGTAGACCACAAAAGACGCTAAAGACGAAGGTACGATGCTCTCCGGAGCTAAGAGCCGCTCCCGGGCTTCTTTCGGCAGAAGCGGCGCTAAGCGAGTACTGTGAGCGGTACAATCGTCTTTGCGCGAAGAAGCCGCTTCTTCGGCTCCGGGAGCCGGAGAGAGCGTCAGCATCGGAAAGGTGAAGAAGGAAGCTGTACAACACTGGGATTGTGTGCGCAGCTTGCCAACTGATAGAAAACAGTACCTTACACTTTCCTGACGTTTCCAATCACATGAATATTCGATAAGAAGCTGTTTTGGACAGCTTTTCTTTCCTTCTTGTCAAACACTTGGCAGACCTCCGTGCAACATCCAGAACATGATGGGAGATGTTTTCTGTGCTCCCGCAGGTTTTCCTTGCCAGACAGAGTGGAAAAGCTTTCTGCTAGGATGTAGACCACAAAAGACGCTAAAGACGAAGGTACGATGCTCTCCGGAGCTAAGAGCCGCTGCCGGGCTTCTTTCGGCAGAAGCGGCGCGAAGCGAGTACTGTGAGCAGTACAATCGTCTTTGAGCGAAGAAGCCGCTTCGTCGGCTCCGGGAGCCGGAGAGAGCGGCAGCATCGGAAAGGTGAAGAAGGAAGCTGTACAACACTGGGATTGTGTGCGCAGCTTGCCAACTGATAGAAAACAGTACCTTACACTTTCCTGACGTTTCCAATCACATGAATATTCGATTGGAAGCTGGTTTGGACAACTTTCATTTTCTTCTCTTCAAACACTTGGCACACCTCCGTGCACCGTCCAGAACACGATGGGAGATGTTTTCTGAGCTCCCGCAGGTTTTCCTTGCCAGACAGAGTGGAAAAGCTTTCTGCTAGGATGTAGACCACAAAAGACGCTAAAGACGAAAGTACGATGCTCTCCGGAGCTAAGAGCCGCTCCCGGGCTTCTTTTGGCAGAAGCGGCGCTAAGAGAGTACTGTGAGCAGTACAATCGTCTTTGCGCGAAGAAGCCGCTTCTTCGCTTCCGGGAGCCGGAGAGATCGGCAGCATCGGAAAGGTGAAGAAGGAAGCTGTACAACACTGGGATTGTGTGCGCAGCTTGCCAACTGATAGAAAACAGTACCTTACACTTTCCTGACGTTTCCAATCACATGAATATTCGATTGGAAGCTGGTTTGGACAACTTTTCTTTCCTTCATGCCAAACACTTGGCAGACCTCCGTGCACCGTCCAGAAGACGATGGGAGATGTTTTCTGTGCTCCTGCAGGTTTTCCTTGCCAGACAGAGTGGAAAAGCTTTCTGCTAGGATGTAGACCACAAAAGACGCTAAAGACGAAAGTACGATGCTCTCCGGAGCTAAGAGCCGCTCCCGGGCTTCTTTTGGCAGAAGCGGCGCTAAGAGAGTACTGTGAGCAGTACAATCGTCTTTGCGCGAAGAAGCCGCTTCTTCGCTTCCGGGAGCCGGAGAGATCGGCAGCATCGGAAAGGTGAAGAAGGAAGCTGTACAACACTGGGATTGTGTGCGCAGCTTGCCAACTGATAGAAAACAGTACCTTACACTTTCCTGACGTTTCCAATCACATGAATATTCGATTGGAAGCTGGTATGGACAACTTTCCTTTTCTTCTTGTCAAACACTTGGCAGACCTCCGTGCAACGTCCAGAACATGATGGGAGATGTTTTCTGTGCTCCCGCAGGTTTTCCTTGCCAGACGGAGTGGAAAAGCTTTCTGCTAGGATGTAGACCACAAAAGACGCAAAAGACGAAGGTACGATGGTCTCCGGAGCTAAGAGCCGCTCCCGGGCTTCTTTCGGCAGAAGCGGCGCTAAGCGAGCACTGTGAGCGGTACAATCGTCTTTGCGCGAAGAAGCCGCTTCTTCGGCTCCGGGAGCCGGAGAGAGCGGCAGCATCGGAAAGGTGAAGAAGGAAGCTGTACAACACTGGGATTGTGTGCGCAGCTTGCCAACTGATAGAAAACAGTACCTTACACTTTCCTGACGTTTCCAATCACATGAATATTCGATTGGAAGCTGTTTTGGACAACTTTCCTTTTCTTCTTGTCAAACACTTGGCAGACCTCCGTGCAACGTCCAGAACATGATGGGAGATGTTTTCTGTGCTCCCGCAGGTTTTCCTTGCCAGACGGAGTGGAAAAGCTTTCTGCTAGGATGTAGACCACAAAAGACGCTAAAGACGAAGGTATGATGCTCTCCGGAGCTAAGAGCCGCTCCCGGGCTTCTTTCGGCAGAAGCGGCGAAAGAGAGCACTGTGAGTGGTACAATCGTCTATGCGCGAAGAAGCCGCTTCTTCGGCTCCGGGAGCCGGAGAGAGCGGCAGCATCGGAAAGGTGAAGAAGGAAGCTGTACAACACTGGGATTGTGTGCGCAGCTTGCCAACTGATAGAAAACAGTACCTTACACTTTCCTGACGTTTCCAATTACATGAATATTCGATAAGAAGCTGTTTTGGACAGCTTTTCTTTCCTTCATGCCAAACACTTGGCAGACCTCCGTGCACCGTCCAGAACACGATGGGAGATGTTTTCTGTGCTCCCGCAGGTTTTCCTTGCCAGACAGAGTGGAAAAGCTTTCTGCTAGGATGTAGACCACAAAAGACGCTAAAGACGAAGGTACGATGCTCTCCGGAGCTAAGAGCCGCTCCCGGGCTTCTTTCGGCAGAAGCGGCGCTAAGAGAGCACAGTGAGCGGTACAATCGTCTTTGCGCGAAGAAGCCGCTTCTTCGGCTCCGGGAGCCGGAGAGAGCGGCAGCATCGGAAAGGTGAAGAAGGAAGCTGTACAACACTGGGATTGTGTGCGCAGCTTGCCAACTGATAGAAAACAGTACCTTACACTTTCCTGACGTTTCCAATCACATGAATATTCGATTGGAAGCTGGTTTGGACAACTTTCCTTTTCTTCTTGTCAAACACTTGGCAGACCTCCGTGCAACGTCCAGAACATGATGGGAGATGTTTTCTGTGCTCCCGCAGGTTTTCCTTGCCAGACGGAGTGGAAAAGCTTTCTGCTAGGATGTAGACCACAAAAGACGCTAAAGACGAAGGTATGATGCTCTCCGGAGATAAGAGCCGCTCCCGGGCTTCTTTCGGCAGAAGCGGCGCTAAGAGAGCACTGTGAGCGGTACAATCGTCTTTGCGCGAAGAAGCCGCTTCTTCGGCTCCGGGAGCCGGAGAGAGCGGCAGCATCGGAAAGGTGAAGAAGGAAGCTGTACAACACTGGGATTGTGTGCGCAGCTTGCCAACTGATAGAAAACAGTACCTTACACTTTCCTGACGTTTCCAATTACATGAATATTCGATAAGAAGCTGTTTTGGACAGCTTTTCTTTCCTTCATGCCAAACACTTGGCAGACCTCCGTGCAACGTCCAGAACACGATGGGAGATGTTTTCTGTGCTCCCGCAGGTTTTCCTTGCCAGACAGAGTGGAAAAGCTTTCTGCTAGGATGTAGACCACAAAAGACGCTAAAGACGAAGGTACGATGCTCTCCGGAGCTAAGAGCCGCTCCCGGGCTTCTTTCGGCAGAAGCGGCACTAAGAGAGCACTGTGAGCGGTACAATCGTCTATGCGCGAAGAAGCCGCTTCTTCGGCTCCGGGAGCCGGAGAGAGCGGCAGCATGGGAAAGGTGAAGAAGGAAGCTGTACAACACTGGGATTGTGTGCGCAGCTTGCCAACTGATAGAAAACAGTACCTTACACTTTCCTGACGTTTCCAATCACATGAATATTTGATAAGAAGCTGTTTTGGACAGCTTTTCTTTCCTTCATGCCAAACACTTGGCAGACTTCCGTGCACCGTCCAGAACACGATGGGAGATGTTTTCTGTGCTCCCGCAGGTTTTCCTTGCCAGACAGAGTGGAAAAGCTTTCTGCTAGGATGTAGACCACAAAAGACGCTAAAGACGAAGGTACGATTCTCTCCGGAGCTAAGAGCCGCTCCCGGGCTTCTTTCGGAAGAAGCGGCGCTAAGAGAGCACTGTGAGCGGTACAATCGTCTTTGCGCGAAGAAGCCGCTTCTTCGGCTCCGGGAGCCGGAGAGAGCGGCAGCATCGGAAAGGTGAAGAAGGAAGCTGTACAACATTGGGATTGTGTGCGCAGCTTGCCAACTGATAGAAAACAGTACCTTACACTTTCCTGACGTTTCCAATCACATGAATATTCGATAAGAAGCTGTTTTGGACAGCTTTTCTTTCCTTCATGCCAAACACTTGGCAGACCTCTGTGCACCGTCCAGAACACGATGGGAGATGTTTTCTGTGCTCCCGCAGGTTTTCTTTGCCAGACGGAGTGGAAAAGCTTTCTGCTAGGATGTAGACCACAAAAGACGCTAAAGACGAAGGTACGATTCTCTCCGGAGCTAAGAGCCGCTCCCGGGCTTCTTTCGGCAGAAGCGGCGCTAAGAGAGCACTCTGAGCGGTACAATCGTCTTTGCGCGAAGAAGCCGCTTCTTCGGCTCCGGGAGCCGGAGAGAGCGGCAGCATCGGAAAGGTGAAGAAGGAAGCTGTACAACATTGGGATTGTGTGCGCAGCTTGCCAACTGATAGAAAACAGTACCTTACACTTTCCTGACGTTTCCAATCACATGAATATTCGATAAGAAGCTGTTTTGGACAGCTTTTCTTTCCTTCATGCCAAACACTTGGCAGACCTCCGTGCACCGTCCAGAACACGATGGGAGATGTTTTCTGTGCTCCCGCAGGTTTTCTTTGCCAGACGGAGTGGAAAAGCTTTCTGCTAGGATGTAGACCACAAAAGACGCTAAAGACGAAGGTATGATGCTCTCCGGAGCTAAGAGCCGCTCCCGGACTTCTTTCGGCAGAAGCGGCACTAAGAGAGTACTGTGAGCGGTACTATCGTCTTTGCGCGAAGAAGCCGCTTTTTCGGCTCCGGGAGCCGGAGAGAGCGGCAGCATCGGAAAGGTGAAGAAGGAAGCTGTACAACACTGGGATTGTGTGCGCAGCTTGCCAACTGATAGAAAACAGTACCTTACACTTTCCTGACGTTTCCAATCACATGAATATTCGATAAGAAGCTGTTTTAGACAACTTTCCTTTCCTTCATGCCAAACACTTGGCAGACCTCCGTGCACCGTCCAGAACACGATGGGAGATGTTTTCTGTGCTCCCGCAGGTTTTCCTTGCCAGACGGAGTGGAAAAGCTTTCCGCTAGGATGTAGACCACAAAAGACGCTAAAGACGAAGGTACGATGCTCTCCGGAGCTAAGAGCCGCTCCCGGGCTTCTTTCGGCAGAAGCGGCGCTAAGAGAGCACAGTGAGCGGTACAATCGTCTTTGCGCGAAGAAGCCGCTTCTTCGGCTCCGGGAGCCGGAGAGAGCGGCAGCATCGGAAATGTGAAGAAGGAAGCTGTACAAAACAGGGATTGTGTGCGCAGCTTGCCAACTGATAGAAAACAGTACCTTACACTTTCCTGACGTTTCCAATTACATGAATATTCGATAAGAAGCTGTTTTGGACAGCTTTTCCTTCCTTCATGCCAAACACTTGGCAGACCTCCGTGCACCGTCCAGAAGACGATGGGAGATGTTTTCTGTGCTCCTGCAGGTTTTCCTTGCCAGACGGAGTGGAAAAGCTTTCTGCTAGGATGTAGACCACAAAAGACGCTAAAGACGAAGGTATGATGCTCTCCGGAGCTAAGAGCCGCTCCCGGGCTTCTTTCGGCAGAAGCGGCGCTAAGAGAGCACTGTGAGCGGTACAATCGTCTTTGCGCGAAGAAGGCGCTTCTTCGGCTCCGGGAGCCGGAGAGAGCGGCAGCATCGGAAAGGTGAAGAAGGAAGCTGTACAACACTGGGATTGTGTGCGCAGCTTGCCAACTGATAGAAAACAGTACCTTACACTTTCCTGACGTTTCCAATTACATGAATATTCGATAAGATGCTGTTTTGGACAGCTTTTCTTTCCTTCATGCCAAACCCTTGGCAGACCTCCGTGCAACGTCCAGAACACGATGGGAGATGTTTTCTGTGCTCCCGCAGGTTTTCCTTGCCAGACAGAGTGGAAAAGCTTTCTGCTAGGATGTAGACCACAAAAGACGCTAAAGACGAAGGTACGATGCTCTCCGGAGCTAAGAGCCGCTCCCGGGCTTCTTTCGGCAGAAGCGGCACTAAGAGAGCACTGTGAGCGGTACAATCGTCTATGCGCGAAGAAGCCGCTTCCTCGGCTCCGGGAGCCGGAGAGAGCGGCAGCATCGGAAAGGTGAAGAAGGAAGCTGTACAACACTGGGATTGTGTGCGCAGCTTGCCAACTGATAGAAAACAGTACCTTACACTTTCCTGACGTTTCCAATCACATGAATATTCGATAAGAAGCTGTTTTGGACACCTTTTCTTTCCTTCATGCCAAACACTTGGCAGACTTCCGTGCACCGTCCAGAACACGATGGGAGATGTTTTCTGTGCTCCCGCAGGTTTTCCTTGCCAGACAGAGTGGAAAAGCTTTCTGCTAGGATGTAGACCACAAAAGACGCTAAAGACGAAGGTACGATTCTCTCCGGAGCTAAGAGCCGCTCCCGGGCTTCTTTCGGCAGAAGCGGCGCTAAGAGAGCACTGTGAGCGGTACAATCGTCTTTGCGCGAAGAAGCCGCTTCTTCGGCTCCGGGAGCCGGAGAGAGCGGCAGCATCGGAAAGGTGAAGAAGGAAGCTGTACAACATTGGGATTGTGTGCGCAGCTTGCCAACTGATAGAAAACAGTACCTTACACTTTCCTGACGTTTCCAATCACATGAATATTCGATAAGAAGCTGTTTTGGACAGCTTTTCCTTCCTTCATGCCAAACACTTGGCAGACCTCCGTGCACCGTCCAGAACACGATGGGAGATGTTTTCTGTGCTCCCGCAGGTTTTCCTTGCCAGACTGAGTAGAAAAGCTTTCTGCTAGGATGTAGACCACAAAAGACGCTAAAGACGAAGGTATGATGCTCTCCGGAGCTAAGAGCCGCTCCCGGGCTTCTTTCGGCAGAAGCGGCACTAAGAGAGTACTGTGAGCGGTACAATCGTCTTTGCGCGAAGAAGCCGCTTTTTCGGCTCCGGGAGCCGGAGAGAGCGGCAGCATCGGAAAGGTGAAGAAGGAAGCTGTACAACACTGGGATTGTGTGCGCAGCTTGCCAACTGATAGAAAACAGTACCTTACACTTTCCTGACGTTTCCAATCACATGAATATTCGATTGGAAGCTGGTTTGGACAACTTTCCTTTTCTTCTTGTCAAACACTTGGCAGACCTCCGTGCAACGTCCAGAACATGATGGGAGATGTTTTCTGTGCTCCCGCAGGTTTTCCTTTCCAGACGGAGTGGAAAAGCTTTCTGCTAGGATGTAGACCACAAAAGACGCTAAAGACGAAGGTACGATGCTCTCCGGAGCTAAGAGCCGCTCCTGGGCTTCTTTCGGCAGAAGCGGCGCTAAGAGAGCACTGTGAGCGGTACAATCGTCTTTGCGCGAAGAAGCCGCTTCTTCGGCTCCGGGAGCCGGAGAGAGCGGCAGCATCGGAAAGGTGAAGAAGGAAGCTGTACAACACTGGGATTGTGTGCGCAGCTTGCCAACTGATAGAAAACAGTACCTTACACTTTCCTGACGTTTCCAATTACATGAATATTCGATAGGAAGCTGTTTTGGACAGCTTTTCCTTCCTTCATGCCAAACACTTGGCAGACCTCCGTGCACCGTCCAGAACACGATGGGAGATGTTTTCTGTGCTCCTGCAGGTTTTCCTTGCCAGACAGAGTGGAAAAGCTTTCTGCTAGGATGTAGACCACAAAAGACGCTAAAGACGAAGGTATGACGCTCTCCGGAGCTAAGAGCCGCTCCCGGGCTTCTCTCGGCAGAAGCGGCGCTAAGAGAGCACTGTGAGCGGTACAATCGTCTTTGCGCGAAGAAGCCGCTTCTTCGGCTCCGGGAGCCGGAGAGAGCGGCAGCATCGGAAAGGTGAAGAAGGAAGCTGTACAACACTGGGATTGTGTGCGCAGCTTGCCAACTGATAGAAAACAGTACCTTACACTTTCCTGACGTTTCCAATCACATGAATATTCGATAAGAAGCTGTTTTGGACAACTTTTCCTTCCTTCATGCCAAACACTTGGCAGACCTCCGTGCACCGTCCAGAACACGATGGGAGATGTTTTCTGTGCTCCCGCAGGTTTTCCTTGCCAGACGGAGTGGAAAAGCTTTCCGCTAGGATGTAGACCACAAAAGACGCTAAAGACGAAGGTACGATGCTCTCCGGAGCTAAGAGCCGCTCCCGGGCTTCTTTCGGCAGAAGCGGCGCTAAGAGAGCACAGTGAGCGGTACAATCGTCTTTGCGCGAAGAAGCCGCTTCTTCGGCTCCGGGAGCCGGAGAGAGCGGCAGCATCGGAAATGTGAAGAAGGAAGCTGTACAACACAGGGATTGTGTGCGCAGCTTGCCAACTGATAGAAAACAGTACCTTACACTTTCCTGACGTTTCCAATTACATGAATATTCGATAAGAAGCTGTTTTGGACAGCTTTTCCTTCCTTCATGCCAAACACTTGGCAGACCTCCGTGCACCGTCCAGAAGACGATGGGAGATGTTTTCTGTGCTCCTGCAGGTTTTCCTTGCCAGACGGAGTGGAAAAGCTTTCTGCTAGGATGTAGACCACAAAAGACGCTAAAGACGAAGGTATGATGCTCTCCGGAGCTAAGAGCCGCTCCCGGGCTTCTTTCGGCAGAAGCGGCGCTAAGAGAGCACTGTGAGCGGTACAATCGTCTTTGCGCGAAGAAGCCGCTTCTTCGGCTCCGGGAGCCGGAGAGAGCGGCAGCATCGGAAAGGTGAAGAAGGAAGCTGTACAACACTGGGATTGTGTGCGCAGCTTGCCAACTGATAGAAAACAGTACCTTACACTTTCCTGACGTTTCCAATCACATGAATATTCGATTGGAAGCTGTTTTGGACACCTTTTCTTTCCTTCATTCCAAACACTTGGCAGACCTCCATGCACCGTCCAGAACACGATGGGAGATGTTTTCTGTGCTCCCGCAGGTTTTCCTTGCCAGACAGAGTGGAAAAGCTTTCTGCTAGGATGTAGACCACAAAAGACGCTAAAGACGAAGGTATGATGCTCTCCGGAGCTAAGAGCCGCTGCCGGGCTTCTTTCGGCAGAAGCGGCGGTAAGAGAGTACTGTGAGCAGTACAATCGTCTTTGCGCGAAGAAGCCGCTTCTTCGGCTCCGGGAGCCGGAGAGAGCGTCAGCATCGGAAAGGTGAAGAAGGAAGCTGTACAACACTGGGATTGTGTGCGCAGCTTGCCAACTGATAGAAAACAGTACCTTACACTTTCCTGACGTTTCCAATCACATGAATATTCGATTGGAAGCTGGTTTGGACAACTTTCCTTTTCTTCTTGTCAAACACTTGGCAGACCTCCGTGCACCGTCCAGAACACGATGGGAGATGTTTTCTGTGCTCCCGCAGGTTTTCCTTGCCAGACAGAGTGGAAAAGTTTTCTGCTAGGATGTAGACCACAAAAGACGCTAAAGACGAATGTACGATGCTCTCCGGAGCTAAGAGCCGCTCCCGGGCTTCTTTTGGCAGAAGCGGCGCTAAGAGAGCACTGTGAGCGGTACAATCGTCTTTGCGCGAAGAAGCCGCTTCTTCGGCTCCGGGAGCCGGAGAGAGCGGCAGCATCGGAAAGGTGAAGAAGGAAGCTGTACAACACTGGGATTGTGTGCGCAGCTTGCCAACTGATAGAAAACAGTACCTTACACTTTCCTGACGTTTCCAATCACATGAATATTCGATTGGAAGCTGTTTTGGACAACTTTTCTTTCCTTCATGCCAAACACTTGGCAGACCTCCGTGCACCGTCCAGAAGACGATGGGAGATGTTTTCTGTGCTCCCGCAGGTTTTCCTTGCCAGACGGAGTGGAAAAGCTTTCTGCTAGGATGTAGACCACAAAAGACGCTAAAGACGAAGGTACGATGCTCTCCGGAGATAAGAGCCGCTCCCGGGCTTCTTTCGGCAGAAGCGGCGCTAAGAGAGCACTGTGAGCGGTACAATCGTCTTTGCGCAAAGAAGCCGCTTCTTCGGCTCCGGGAGCCGGAGAGAGCGGCAGCATCGGAAAGGTGAAGAAGGAAGCTGTACAACACTGGGATTGTGTGCGCAGCTTGCCAACTGATAGAAAACAGTACCTTACACTTTCCTGACGTTTCCAATCACATGAATATTCGATTGGAAGCTGTTTTGGACACCTTTTCTTTCCTTCATTCCAAACACTTGGCAGACCTCCATGCACCGTCCAGAACACGATGGGAGATGTTTTCTGTGCTCCCGCAGGTTTTCCTTGCCAGACAGAGTGGAAAAGCTTTCTGCTAGGATGTAGACCACAAAAGACGCTAAAGACGAAGGTATGATGCTCTCCGGAGCTAAGAGCCGCTGCCGGGCTTCTTTCGGCAGAAGCGGCGGTAAGAGAGTACTGTGAGCAATACAATCGTCTTTGCGCGAAGAAGCCGCTTCTTCGGCTCCGGGAGCCGGAGAGAGCGTCAGCATCGGAAAGGTGAAGAAGGAAGCTGTACAACACTGGGATTGTGTGCGCAGCTTGCCAACTGATAGAAAACAGTACCTTACACTTTCCTGACGTTTCCAATCACATGAATATTCGATTGGAAGCTGGTTTGGACAACTTTCCTTTTCTTCTTGTCAAACACTTGGCAGACCTCCGTGCACCGTCCAGAACACGATGGGAGATGTTTTCTGTGCTCCCGCAGGTTTTCCTTGCCAGACAGAGTGGAAAAGTTTTCTGCTAGGATGTAGACCACAAAAGACGCTAAAGACGAATGTACGATGCTCTCCGGAGCTAAGAGCCGCTCCCGGGCTTCTTTTGGCAGAAGCGGCGCTAAGAGAGCACTGTGAGCGGTACAATCGTCTTTGCGCGAAGAAGCCGCTTCTTCGGCTCCGGGAGCCGGAGAGAGCGGCAGCATCGGAAAGGTGAAGAAGGAAGCTGTACAACACTGGGATTGTGTGCGCAGCTTGCCAACTGATAGAAAACAGTACCTTACACTTTCCTGACGTTTCCAATCACATGAATATTCGATTGGAAGCTGTTTTGGACAACTTTTCTTTCCTTCATGCCAAACACTTGGCAGACCTCCGTGCACCGTCTAGAAGACGATGGGAGATGTTTTCTGTGCTCCCGCAGGTTTTCCTTGCCAGACGGAGTGGAAAAGCTTTCTGCTAGGATGTAGACCACAAAAGACGCTAAAGACGAAGGTACGATGCTCTCCGGAGATAAGAGCCGCTCCCGGGCTTCTTTCGGCAGAAGCGGCGCTAAGAGAGCACTGTGAGCGGTACAATCGTCTTTGCGCAAAGAAGCCGCTTCTTCGGCTCCGGGAGCCGGAGAGAGCGGCAGCATCGGAAAGGTGAAGAAGGAAGCTGTACAACACTGGGATTGTGTGCGCAGCTTGCCAACTGATAGAAAACAGTACCTTACACTTTCCTGACGTTTCCAATCACATGAATATTTGATTGGAAGCTGGTTTGGACAACTTTCCTTTTCTTCTTGTCAAACACTTGGCAGACCTCCTTGCAACGTCCAGAACATGAAGGGAGATGTTTTCTGTGCTCCCGCAGGTTTTCTTTGCCAGACGGAGTGGAAAAGCTTTCTGCTAGGATGTAGACCACAAAAGACGCTAAAGACGAAGGTATGATGCTCTCCGGAGCTAAGAGCCGCTCCCAGGCTTCTTTCGGCAGAAGCGGCGCTAAGAGAGCACTGTGAGCGGTACAATCGTCTTTGCGCGAAGAAGCCGCTTCTTCGGCTCCGGGAGCCGGAGAGAGCGTCAGCATCGGAAAGGTGAAGAAGGAAGCTGTACAACACTGGGATTGTGTGCGCAGCTTGCCAACTGATAGAAAACAGTACCTTACACTTTCCTGACGTTTCCAATCACATGAATATTCGATTGGAAGCTGGTTTGGACAACTTTCCTTTTCTTCTTGTCAAACACTTGGCAGACCTCCGTGCACCGTCCAGAACACGATGGGAGATGTTTTCTGTGCTCCCGCAGGTTTTCCTTGCCAGACAGGGTGGAAAAGTTTTCTACTAGGATGTAGACCACAAAAGACGCTAAAGACGAATGTACGATGCTCTCCGGAGCTAAGAGCCGCTCCCGGGCTTCTTTTGGCAGAAGCGGCGCTAAGAGAGCACTGTGAGCGGTACAATCGTCTTTGCGCGAAGAAGCCGCTTCTTCGGCTCCGGGAGCCGGAGAGAGCGGCAGCATCGGAAAGGTGAAGAAGGAAGCTGTACAACACTGGGATTGTGTGCGCAGCTTGCCAACTGATAGAAAACAGTACCTTACACTTTCCTGACGTTTCCAATCACATGAATATTCGATTGGAAGCTGTTTTGGACAACTTTTCTTTCCTTCATGCCAAACACTTGGCAGACGTCCGTGCACCGTCCAGAAGACGATGGGAGATGTTTTCTGTGCTCCCGCAGGTTTTCCTTGCCAGACGGAGTGGAAAAGCTTTCTGCTAGGATGTAGACCACAAAAGACGCTAAAGACGAAGGTACGATGCTCTCCGGAGATAAGAGCCGCTCCCGGGCTTCTTTCGGCAGAAGCGGCGCTAAGAGAGCACTGTGAGCGGTACAATCGTCTTTGCGCAAAGAAGCCGCTTCCTCGGCTCCGGGAGCCGGAGAGAGCGGCAGCATCGGAAAGGTGAAGAAGGAAGCTGTACAACACTGGGATTGTGTGCGCAGCTTGCCAACTGATAGAAAACAGTACCTTACACTTTCCTGACGTTTCCAATCACATGAATATTTGATTGGAAGCTGGTTTGGACAACTTTCCTTTTCTTCTTGTCAAACACTTGGCAGACCTCCTTGCAACGTCCAGAACATGAAGGGAGATGTTTTCTGTGCTCCCGCAGGTTTTCCTTGCCAGACGGAGTGGAAAAGCTTTCTGCTAGGATGTAGACCACAAAAGACGCTAAAGACGAAGGTACGATGCTCTCCGGAGCTAAGAGCCGCTCCTGGGCTTCTTTCGGCAGAAGCGGCGCTAAGAGAGCACTGTGAGCGGTACAATCGTCTATGCGCGAAGAAGCCGCTTCTTCGGCTCCGGGAGCCGGAGAGAGCGGCAGCATCGGAAAGGTGAAGAAGGAAGCTGTACAACACTGGGATTGTGTGCGCAGCTTGCCAACTGATAGAAAACAGTACCTTACACTTTCCTGACGTTTCCAATTACATGAATATTCGATAGGAAGCTGTTTTGGACAGCTTTTCCTTCCTTCATGCCAAACACTTGGCAGACCTCCGTGCACCGTCCAGAACACGATGGGAGATGTTTTCTGTGCTCCTGCAGGTTTTCCTTGCCAGACAGAGTGGAAAAGCTTTCTGCTAGGATGTAGACCACAAAAGACGCTAAAGACGAAGGTATGATGCTCTCCGGAGCTAAGAGCCGCTCCCGGGCTTCTTTCGGCAGAAGCGGCGCTAAGAGAGCACTGTGAGCGGTACAATCGTCTTTGCGCGAAGAAGCCGCTTCTTCGGCTCCGGGAGCCGGAGAGAGCGGCAGCATCGCAAAGGTGAAGAAGGAAGCTGTACAACACTGGGATTGTGTGCGCAGCTTGCCAACTGATAGAAAACAGTACCTTACACTTTCCTGACGTTTCCAATCACATGAATATTCGATGAGAAGCTGTTTTGGACACCTTTTCTTTCCTTCATGCCAAACACTTGGCAGACCTGCGTGCAACGTCCAGAACACGATGGGAGATGTTTTCTGTGCTCCCGCAGGTTTTCCTTGCCAGACAGAGTATAAAAGCTTTCTGCTAGGATGTAGACCACAAAAGACGCTAAAGACGAAGGTACGATGCTCTCCGGAGCTAAGAGCCGCTGCCGGGCTTCTTTCGGCAGAAGCGGCGCTAAGCGAGCACTGTGAGCGGTACAATCGTCTATGCGCGAAGAAGCCGCTTCTTCGGCTCCGGGAGCCGGAGAGAGCGGCAGCATCGGAAAGGTGAAGAAGGAAGCTGTACAACACTGGGATTGTGTGCGCAGCTTGCCAACTGATAGAAAACAGTACCTTACACTTTCCTGACGTTTCCAATCACATGAATATTCGATAAGAAGCTGTTTTGGACAGCTTTTCTTTCCTTCATACCAAACACTTGGCAGACCTCCGTGCACCCGCCAGAACACGATGGGAGATGTTTTCTGTGCTCCCGCAGGTTTTCCTTGCCAGACGGAGTGGAAAAGCTTTCTGCTAGGATGTAGACCACAAAAGACGCTAAAGACGAAGGTATGATGCTCTCCAGAGCTAAGAGCCGCTCCCGGGCTTCTTTCGGCAGAAGCGGCGCTAAGAGAGTACTGTGAGCGGTACAATCGTCTTTGCGCGAAGAAGCCGATTCTTCGGCTCCGGGAGCCGGAGAGAGCGGCAGCATCGGAAAGGTGAAGAAGGAAGCTGTACAACACTGGGATTGTGTGCGCAGCTTGCCAACTGATAGAAAACAGTACCTTACACTTTCCTGACGTTTCCAATCACATGAATATTCGATAAGAAGCTGTTTTGGACAGCTTTTCTTTCCTTCATACCAAACATTGGCAGACCTCCGTGCACCCGCCAGAACACGATGGGAGATGTTTTCTGTGCTCCCGCAGGTTTTCCTTGCCAGACAGAGTGGAAAAGCTTTCTGCTAGGATGTAGACCACAAAAGACGCTAAAGACGAAGGTATGAGGCTCTCCGGAGCTAAGAGCCGCTCCCGGGCTTCTTTCGGCAGAAGCGGCGCTAAGAGAGCACTGTGAGCGGTACAATCGTCTTTGCGCGAAGAAGCCGCTTCTTCGGCTCCGGGAGCCGGAGAGAGCGGCAGCATCGGAAAGGTGAAGAAGGAAGCTGTACAACACTGGGATTGTGTGCGCAGCTTGCCAACTGATAGAAAACAGTACCTTACACTTTCCTGACGTTTCCAATCACATGAATATTCGATTGGAAGCTGGTTTGGACAACTTTCCTTTTCTTCTTGTCAAACACTTGGCAGACCTCCGTGCAACGTCCAGAACATGAAGGGAGATGTTTTCTGTGCTCCCGCAGGTTTTCCTTGCCAGACGGAGTGGAAAAGCTTTCTGCTAGGATGTAGACCACAAAAGACGCTAAAGACGAAGGTACGATGCTCTCCGGAGCTAAGAGCCGCTCCCGGGCTTCTTTCGGCAGAAGCGGCGCTAAGAGAGTACTGTGAGCGGTACAATCGTCTTTGCGCGAAGAAGCCGCTTCTTCGGCTCCAGGAGCCGGAGAGAGCGGCAGCATCGGAAAGGTGAAGAAGGAAGCTGTACAACACTGGGATTGTGTGCGCAGCTTGCCAACTGATAGAAAACAGTACCTTACACTTTCCTGACGTTTCCAATCACATGAATATTCGATTGGAAGCTGGTTTGGACAGCTTTTCCTTCCTTCATGCCAAACACTTGGCAGACTTCCGTGCACCGTCCAGAACACGATGGGAGATGTTTTCTGTGCTCCTGCAGGTTTTCCTTGCCAGACAGAGTGGAAAAGCTTTCTGCTAGGATGTAGACCACAAAAGACGCTAAAGACGAAGGTATGATGCTCTCCGGAGCTAAGAGCCGCTCCCGGGCTTCTTTCGGCAGAAGCGGCGCTAAGAGAGTACTGTGAGCGGTACAATCGTCTTTGCGCGAAGAAGCCGCTTCTTCGGCTCCGGCAGCCGGAGAGAGCGGCAGCATCGGAAAGGTGAAGAAGGAAGCTGGACAACACTGGGATTGTGTGCGCAGCTTGCCAACTGATAGAAAACAGTACCTTACACTTTCCTGACGTTTCCAATCACATGAATATTCGATTGGAAGCTGTTTTGGACACCTTTTCTTTCCTTCATGCCAAACACTTGGCAGACCTCCGTGCACCGTCCACAACACGATGGGAGATGTTTTCTGTGCTCCCGCAGGTTTTCCTTGCCAGACAGAGTGGAAAAGATTTCTGCTAGGATGTAGACCACAAAAGACGCTAAATACAAATGTACGATGCTCTCCGGAGCTAAGAGCCGCTCCCGGGCTTCTTTCGGCAGAAGCGGCGCTAAGAGAGCACTGTGAGCGGTACAATCGTCTTTGCGCGAAGAAGCCACTTCTTCGGCTCCGGGAGCCGGAGAGAGCGGCAGCATTGGAAAGGTGAAGAAGGAAGCTGTACAACATTGGGATTGTGTGCGCAGCCTCCCAACTGATAGAAAACAGTACCTTACACTTTCCTGACGTTTCCAATCACATGAATATTCGATAAGAAGCTGTTTTGGACACCATTTCTTTCCTACATGCCAAACACTTGGCAGACCTCCGTGCAACGTCCAGAACACGATGGGAGATGTTTTCTGTGCTCCTGCAGGTTTTCCTTGCCAGACAGAGTGGAAAAGCTTTCTGCTAGGATGTAGACCACAAAAGACGCTAAAGACGAAGGTACGATGCTCTCCGGAGCTAAGAGCCGCTCCCGGGCTTCTTTTGGCAGAAGCGGCGCTAAGCGAGCACTGTGAGCGGTACAATCGTCTTTGCGCGAAGAAGCCGCTTCTTCGGCTCCGGGAGCCGGAGAGAGCGGCAGCATCGGAAAGGTGAAGAAGGAAGCTGTACAACACTGGGATTGTGTGCGCAGCTTGCCAACTGATAGAAAACAGTACCTTACACTTTCCTGACGTTTCCAATCACATGAATATTCGATAAGAAGCTGTTTTGGACAACTTTCCTTTCCTTCATGCCAAGCACTTGGCAGACCTCCGTGCAACGTCCAGAACACGATGGGAGATGTTTTCTGTGCTCCCGCAGGTTTTCCTTGCCAGACGGAGAGGAAAAGCTTTCCGCTAGGATGTAGACCACAAAAGACGCTAAAGACGAAGGTACGATGCTCTCCGGAGCTAAGAGCCGCTCCCGGGCTTCTTTTGGCAGAAGCGGCGCTAAGAGAGCACTGTGAGCGGTACAATCGTCTTTGCGCGAAGAAGCCGCTTCTTCGGCTCCGGGAGCCGGAGAGAGCGGCAGCATCGGAAAGGTGAAGAAGGAAGCTGTACAACACTGGGATTGTGTGCGCAGCTTGCCAACTGATAGAAAACAGTACCTTACACTTTCCTGACGTTTCCAATCACATGAATATTCGATTGGAAGCTGTTTTGGACACCTTTTCTTTCCTTCATGCCAAACACTTGGCAGACCTCCGTGCAACGTCCAGAACACGATGGGAGATGTTTTCTGTGCTCCCGCAGGTTTTCCTTGCCAGACAGAGTGGAAAAGCTTTCTGCTAGGATGTAGACCACAAAAGACGCTAAATACAAATGTACGATGCTCTCCGGAGCTAAGAGCCGCTCCCGGGCTTCTTTCGGCAGAAGCGGCGCTAAGAGAGCACTGTGAGCGGTACAATCGTCTTTGCGCGAAGAAGCCACTTCTTCGGCTCCGGGAGCCGGAGAGAGCGGCAGCATCGGAAAGGTGAAGAAGGAAGCTGTACAACATTGGGATTGTGTGCGCAGCCTCCCAACTGATAGAAAACAGTACCTTACACTTTCCTGACGTTTCCAATCACATGAATATTCGATAAGAAGCTGTTTTGGACACCATTTCTTTCCTACATGCCAAACACTTGGCAGACCTCCGTGCAACGTCCAGAACACGATGGGAGATGTTTTCTGTGCTCCTGCAGGTTTTCCTTGCCAGACAGAGTGGAAAAGCTTTCTGCTAGGATGTAGACCACAAAAGACGCTAAAGACGAAGGTACGATGCTCTCCGGAGCTAAGAGCCGCTCCCGGGCTTCTTTTGGCAGAAGCGGCGCTAAGCGAGCACTGTGAGCGGTACAATCGTCTTTGCGCGAAGAAGCCGCTTCTTCGGCTCCGGGAGCCGGAGAGAGCGGCAGCATCGGAAAGGTGAAGAAGGAAGCTGTACAACACAGGGATTGTGTGCGCAGCTTGCCAACTGATAGAAAACAGTACCTTACACTTTCCTGACGTTTCCAATCACATGAATATTCGATAAGAAGCTGTTTTGGACAGCTATTCTTTCCTTCATGCCAAACATTTGGCAGACCTCCGTGCACCGTCCAGAACATGATGGGAGATGTTTTCTGTGCTCCCGCAGGTTTTCCTTGCCAGACGGAGTGGAAAAGCTTTCTGCTAGGATGTAGACCACAAAAGACGCTAAAGACGAAGGTATGATGCTCTCCGGAGCTAAGAGCCGCTCCCGGGCTTCTTTCGGCAGAAGCGGCGCTAAGAGAGCACTGTGAGCGGTACAATCGTCTTTGCGCGAAGAAGCCGCTTCTTCGGCTCCGGGAGCCGGAGAGAGCGGCAGCATCGGAAAGGTGAAGAAGGAAGCTGTACAACACTGGGATTGTGTGCGCAGCTTGCCAACTGATAGAAAACAGTACCTTACACTTTCCTGACGTTTCCAATCACATGAATATTCGATGAGAAGCTGTTTTGGACACCATTGCTTTCCTTCATGCCAAACACTTGGCAGACCTCCGTGCAGCGTCCAGAACACGATGGGAGATGTTTTCTGTGCTCCTGCAGGTTTTCCTTGCCAGACAGAGTGGAAAAGCTTTCTGCTAGGATGTAGACCACAAAAGACGCTAAAGACGAAGGTACGATGCTCTCCGCAGCTAAGAGCCGCTCCTGGGCTTCTTTCGGCAGAAGCGGCGCTAAGAGAGCACTGTGAGCGGTACAATCGTCTTTGCGCGAAGAAGCCGCTTCTTCGGCTCCGGGAGCCGGAGAGAGCGGCAGCATCGGAAAGGTGAAGAAGGAAGCTGTACAACACAGGGATTGTGTGCGCAGCTTGCCAACTGATAGAAAACAGTACCTTACACTTTCCTGAAGTTTCCAATTACATGAATATTCGATAAGAAGCTGTTTTGGACAGCTTTTCCTTCCTTCATGCCAAACATTTGGCAGACCTCCGTGCACCGTCCAGAACACGATGGGAGATGTTTTCTGTGCTCCCGCAGGTTTTCCTTGCCAGACAGAGTGGAAAAGCTTTCTGCTAGGATGTAGACCACAAAAGACGATAAAGACGAAGGTATGATGCTCTCCGGAGCTAAGAGCCGCTCCCGGGCTTCTTTCGGCAGAAGCGGCGCTAAGAGAGTACTGTGAGCGGTACAATCGTCTTTGCGCGAAGAAGCCGCTTCTTCGGCTCCGGGAGCCGGAGAGAGCGGCAGCATCGGAAAGGTGAAGAAGGAAGCTGTACAACACTGGGATTGTGTGCGCAGCTTGCCAACTGATAGAAAACAGTACCTTACACTTTCCTGACGTTTCCAATCACATGAATATTCGATAAGAAGTTGTTTCAGACACCTTTCCTTTCCTTCATGCCAAACACTTGGCAGACCTCCGTGCACCGTCCAGAACACGATGGGAGATGTTTTCTGTGCTCCCGCAGGTTTTCCTTGCCAGACGGAGTGGAAAAGCTTTCTGCTAGGATGTAGACCACAAAAGACGCTAAAGACGAAGGTACGATGCTCTCCGGAGCTAAGAGCCGCTCCCGCGCTTCCTTCGGCAGAAGCGGCGCTAAGCGAGCACTGTGAGCGGTACAATCGTCTATGCGCGAAGAAGCCGCTTCTTCGGCTCCGGGAGCCGGAGAGAGCGGCAGCATCGGAAAGGTGAAGAAGGAAGCTGTACAACACTGGGATTGTGTGCGCAGCTTGCCAACTGATAGAAAACAGTACCTTACACTTTCCTGACATTTCCAACCACATGAATATTCGATAAGAAGCTGTTTTGGACACCTTTTCTTTCCTTCATGCCAAATACTTGGCACACCTCCGTGCACCGTCCAGAACACGATGGGAGATGTTTTCTGTGCTCCCGCAGGTTTTCCTTGCCAGACAGAGTGGAAAAGCTTTCTGCTAGGATGTAGACCACAAAAGACGCTAAAGACGAAGGTACGATGCTCTCCGGAGCTAAGAGCCGCTCCCGGGCTTCTTTTGGCAGAAGCGGCGCTAAGAGAGTACTGTGAGCGGTACAATCGTCTTTGCGCGAAGAAGCCGCTTCTTCGGCTCCGGGAGCCGGAGAGAGCGGCAGCATCGGAAAGGTGAAGAAGGAAGCTGTACAACACTGGGATTGTGTGCGCAGCTTGCCAACTGATAGAAAACAGTACCTTACACTTTCCTGACGTTTCCAACCACATGAATATTCGATAAGAAGCTGTTTTGGACAGCTTTTCTTTCCTTCATGCCAAACACTTGGCAGACCTCCGTGCACCGTCCAGAACACGATGGGAGATGTTTTCTGTGTTCCCGCAGGTTTTCCTTGCCAGACAGAGTGGAAAAGCTTTCTGCTAGGATGTAGACCACAAAAGACGCTAAAGACGAAGGTACGATGCTCTCCGGAGCTAAGAGCCGCTCCCGGGCTTCTTTCGGCAGAAGCCGCGCTAAGAGAGCACTGTGAGCGGTACAATCGTCTTTGCGCGAAGAAGCCACTTCTTCGGCTGCGGGAGCCGGAGAGAGCGGCAGCATCGGAAAGGTGAAGAAGGAAGCTGTACAACACTGGGATTGTGTGCGCAGCTTGCCAACTGATAGAAAACAGTACCTTACACTTTCCTGACGTTTCCAATCACATGAATATTCGATGAGAAGCTGTTTTGGACACCATTGCTTTCCGTCATGCCAAACACTTGGCAGACCTCCGTGCACCGTCCAGAACACGATGGGAGATGTTTTCTGTGCTCCTGCAGGTTTTCCTTGCCAGACAGAGTGGAAAAGCTTTCTGCTAGGATGTAGACCACAAAAGACGCTAAAGACGAAGGTACGATGCTCTCCGCAGCTAAGAGCCGCTCCTGGGCTTCTTTCGGCAGAAGCTGCGCTAAGAGAGCACAGTGAGCGGTACAATCGTCTATGCGCGAAGAAGCCGCTTCTTCGGCTCCGGGAGCCGGAGAGAGCGGCAGCATCGGAAAGGTGAAGAAGGAAGCTGTACAACACTGGGATTGTGTGCGCAGCTTGCCAACTGATAGAAAACAGTACCTTACACTTTCCTGACGTTTCCAATTACATGAATATTCGATAAGAAGCTGTTTTGGACAGCTTTTCTTTCCTTCATGCCAAACACTTGGCAGACCTCCGTGCACCGTCCAGAACACGATGGGAGATGTTTTCTGTGCTCCTGCAGGTTTTCCTTGCCAGACAGAGTGGAAAAGCTTTCTGCTAGGATGTAGACCACAAAAGACGCTAAAGACGAAGGTATGATGCTCTCCGGAGCTAAGAGCCGCTCCCGGGCTTCTTTCGGCAGAAGCGGCGCTAAGACAGCACTGTGAGCGGTACAATCGTCTTTGCGCGAAGAAGCCGCTTCTTCGGCTCCGGGAGCCGGAGAGAGCGGCAGCATCGGAAAGGTGAAGAAGGAAGCTGTACAACACTGGGATTGTGTGCGCAGCTTGCCAACTGATAGAAAACAGTACCTTACACTTTCCTGACGTTTCCAATCACATGAATATTCGATGAGAAGCTGTTTTGGACACCTTTTCTTTCCTTCATGCCAAACACTTGGCAGACCTCCGTGCAACGTCCAGAACACGATGGGAGATGTTTTCTGTGCTCCCGCAGGTTTTCCTTGCCAGACGGAGTGGAAAAGCTTTCTGCTAGGATGTTGACCACAAAAGACGCTAAAGACGAAGGTACGATGCTCTCCGGAGCTAAGAGCCGCTCCCGGGCTTCTTTTGGCAGAAGCGGCGCTAAGAGAGCACTGTGAGCGGTACAATCGTCTTTGCGCGAAGAAGCCGCTTCTTCGGCTCCGGGAGCCGGAGAGAGCGGCAGCATCGGAAAGGTGAAGAAGGAAGCTGTACAACACTGGGATTGTGTGCGCAGCTTGCCAAGTGATAGAAAACAGTACCTTACACTTTCCTGACATTTCCAATCACATGAATATTCGATAAGAAGCTGTTTTGGACAGCTTTTCTTTCCTACATGCCAAACACTTGGCAGACCTCCGTGCACCCTCCAGAACACGATGGGAGATGTTTTCTGTGCTCCCGCAGGTTTTCCTTGCCAGACAGAGTGGAAAAGCTTTCTGCTAGGATGTAGACCACAAAAGACGCTAAAGACGAAGGTACGATGCTCTCCGGAGCTAAGAGCCGCTCCCGGGCTTCTTTCGGCAGAAGCGGCGCTAAGAGAGCACTGTGAGCGGTACAATCGTCTTTGCGCGAAGAAGCCGCTTCTTCGGCTCCGGGAGCCGGAGAGAGCGGCAGCATCAGAAAGGTGAAGAAGGAAGCTGTACAACACTGGGATTGTGTGCGCAGCTTGCCAACTGATAGAAAACAGTACCTTACACTTTCCTGAAGTTTCCAATTACATGAATATTCGATAAGAAGCTGTTTTGGACAGCTTTTCCTTCCTTCATGCCAAACACTTGGCAGACCTCCGTGCACCGTCCAGAACACGATGGGAGATGTTTTCTGTGCTCCTGCAGGTTTTCCTTGCCAGACAGAGTGGAAAAGCTTTCTGCTAGGATGTAGACCGCAAAAGACGATAAAGACGAAGGTATGATGCTTTCCGGAGCTAAGAGCCGCTCCCGGGCTTCTTTCGGCAGAAGCGGCGCTAAGAGAGTACTGTGAGCGGTACAATCGTCTTTGCGCGAAGAAGCCGCTTCTTTGGCTCCGGGAGCCGGAGAGAGCGGCAGCATCGGAAAGGTGAAGAAGGAAGCTGTACAACACTGGGATTGTGTGCGCAGCTTGCCAACTGATAGAAAACAGTACCTTACACTTTCCTGACGTTTCCAATCACATGAATATTCGATAAGAAGCTGTTTCAGACACCTTTTCTTTCCTTCATGCCAAACACTTGGCAGACCTCCGTGCACCGTCCAGAACACGATGGGAGATGTTTTCTGTGCTCCCGCAGGTTTTCCTTGCCAGACGGAGTGGAAAAGCTTTCTGCTAGGATGTAGACCACAAAAGACGCTAAAGACGAAGGTGCGATGCTCTCCGGAGCTAAGAGCCGCTCCCGCGCTTCCTTCGGCAGAAGCGGCGCTAAGCGAGCACTGTGAGCGGTACAATCGTCTATGCGCGAAGAAGCCGCTTCTTCGGCTCCGGGAGCCGGAGAGAGCGTCAGCATCGGAAAGGTGAAGAAGGAAGCTGTACAACACTGGGATTGTGTGCGCAGCTTGCCAACTGATAGAAAACAGTACCTTACACTTTCCTGACATTTCCAACCACATGAATATTCGATAAGAAGCTGTTTTGGACACCTTTTCTTTCCTTCATGCCAAACACTTGGCAGACCTCCGTGCACCGTCCAGAACACGATGGGAGATGTTTTCTGTGCTCCCGCAGGTTTTCCTTGCCAGACGGAGTGGAAAAGCTTTCTGCTAGGATGTAGACCACAAAAGACGCTAAAGACGAAGGTACGATGCTCTCCGGAGCTAAGAGCCGCTCCCGGGCTTCTTTTGGCAGAAGCGGCGCTAAGAGAGTACTGTGAGCGGTACAATCGTCTTTGCGCGAAGAAGCCGCTTCTTCGGCTCCGGGAGCCGGAGAGAGCGGCAGCATCGGAAAGGTGAAGAAGGAAGCTGTACAACACTGGGATTGTGTGCGCAGCTTGCCAACTGTTAGAAAACAGTACCTTACACTTTCCTGACGTTTCCAACCACATGAATATTCGATAAGAAGCTGTTTTGGACAGCTTTTCTTTCCTTCATGCCAAACACTTGGCAGACCTCCGTGCACCGTCCAGAACATGATGGGAGATGTTTTCTGTGCTCCCGCAGGTTTTCTTTGCCAGACGGAGTGGAAAAGCTTTCTGCTAGGATGTAGACCACAAAAGACGCTAAAGACGAAGGTACGATGCTCTCCGGAGCTAAGAGCCGCTCCCGGGCTTCTTTCGGCAGAAGCGGCGCTAAGAGAGTACTGTGAGCAGTACAATCGTCTTTGCGCGAAGAAGCCGCTTCTTCGGCTCCGGGAGCCGGAGAGAGCGGCAGCATCGGAAAGGTGAAGAAGGAAGCTGTACAACACTGGGATTGTGTGCGCAGCTTGCCAACTGATAGAAAACAGTACCTTACACTTTCCTGACGTTTCCAATTACATGAATATTCGATAAGAAGCTGTTTTGGACAGCTTTTCCTTCCTTCATGCCAAACACTTGGCAGACCTCCGTGCACCGTCCAGAACACGATGTGAGATGTTTTCTGTGCTCCTGCAGGTTTTCCTTGCCAGACAGAGAGGAAAAGCTTTCTGCTAGGATGTAGACCACAAAAGACGCTAAAGACGAAGGTATGATGCTCTCCGGAGCTAAGAGCCGCTCCCGGGCTTCTTTCGGCAGAAGCGGCGCTAAGAGAGCACTGTGAGCGGTACAATCGTCTTTGCGCGAAGAAGCCGCTTCTTCGGCTCCGGGAGCCGGAGAGAGCGTCAGCATCGGAAAGGTGAAGAAGGAAGCTGTACAACACTGGGATTGTGTGCGCAGCTTGCCAACTGATAGTAAACAGTACCTTACACTTTCCTGACGTTTCCAATTACATGAATATTCGATTGGAAGCTGTTTTGGACAGCTTTTCCTTCCTTCATGCCAAACACTTCGCAGACCTCCATGCACCGTCCAGAACACGATGGGAGATGTTTTCTGTGCTCCTGCAGGTTTTCCTTGCCAGACAGAGTGGAAAAGCTTTCTGCTAGGATGTAGACCACAAAAGACGCTAAAGACGAAGGTATGATGCTCTCCGGAGCTAAGAGCCGCTCCCGGGCTTCTTTCGGCAGAAGCGGCACTAAGAGAGCACTGTGAGCGGTACAATCATCTTTGCGCGAAGAAGCCGCTTCTTCGGCTCCGGGAGCCGGAGAGAGCGTCAGCATCGGAAAGGTGAAGAAGGAAGCTGTACAACACTGGGATTGTGTGCGCAGCTTGCCAACTGATAGAAAACAGTACCTTACACTTTCCTGACGTTTCCAATCACATGAATATTCGATAAGAAGCTGGTTTGGACAACTTTCCTTTTCTTCTTGTCAAACACTTGGCAGACCTCCGTGCACCGTCCAGAACACGATGGGAGATGTTTTCTGTGCTCCTGCAGGTTTTCCTTGCCAGACAGAGAGGAAAAGCTTTCTGCTAGGATGTAGACCACAAAAGACGCTAAAGACGAAGGTATGATGCTCTCCGGAGCTAAGAGCCGCTCCCGGGCTTCTTTCGGCAGAAGCGGCGCTAAGAGAGCACTGTGAGCGGTACAATCGTCTTTGCGCGAAGAAGCCGCTTCTTCGGCTGCGGGAGCCGGAGAGAGCGGCAGCATCGGAAAGGTGAAGAAGGAAGCTGTACAACACTGGGATTGTGTGCGCAGCTTGCCAACTGATAGAAAACAGTACCTTACACTTTCCTGACGTTTCCAATTACATGAATATTCGATAAGAAGCTGTTTTGGACAGCTTTTCCTTCCTTCATGCCAAACACTTGGCAGACCTCCGTGCACCGTCCAGAACACGATGTGAGATGTTTTCTGTGCTCCTGCAGGTTTTCCTTGCCAGACAGAGAGGAAAAGCTTTCTGCTAGGATGTAGACCACAAAAGACGCTAAAGACGAAGGTATGATGCTCTCCGGAGCTAAGAGCCGCTCCCGGGCTTCTTTCGGCAGAAGCGGCGCTAAGAGAGCACTGTGAGCGGTACAATCGTCTTTGCGCGAAGAAGCCGCTTCTTCGGCTCCGGGAGCCGGAGAGAGCGTCAGCATCGGAAAGGTGAAGAAGGAAGCTGTACAACACTGGGATTGTGTGCGCAGCTTGCCAACTGATAGTAAACAGTACCTTACACTTTCCTGACGTTTCCAATTACATGAATATTCGATTGGAAGCTGTTTTGGACAGCTTTTCCTTCCTTCATGCCAAACACTTCGCAGACCTCCATGCACCGTCCAGAACACGATGGGAGATGTTTTCTGTGCTCCTGCAGGTTTTCCTTGCCAGACAGAGTGGAAAAGCTTTCTGCTAGGATGTAGACCACAAAAGACGCTAAAGACGAAGGTATGATGCTCTCCGGAGCTAAGAGCCGCTCCCGGGCTTCTTTCGGCAGAAGCGGCACTAAGAGAGCACTGTGAGCGGTACAATCATCTTTGCGCGAAGAAGCCGCTTCTTCGGCTCCGGGAGCCGGAGAGAGCGGCAGCATCGGAAAGGTGAAGAAGGAAGCTGTACAACACTGGGATTGTGTGCGCAGCTTGCCAACTGATAGAAAACAGTACCTTACACTTTCCTGACGTTTCCAATCACATGAATATTCGATAAGAAGCTGGTTTGGACAACTTTCCTTTTCTTCTTGTCAAACACTTGGCAGACCTCCGTGCACCGTCCAGAACACGATGGGAGATGTTTTCTGTGCTCCTGCAGGTTTTCCTTGCCAGACAGAGAGGAAAAGCTTTCTGCTAGGATGTAGACCACAAAAGACGCTAAAGACGAAGGTATGATGCTCTCCGGAGCTAAGAGCCGCTCCCGGGCTTCTTTCGGCAGAAGCGGCGCTAAGAGAGCACTGTGAGCGGTACAATCGTCTTTGCGCGAAGAAGCCGCTTCTTCGGCTCCGGGAGCCGGAGAGAGCGGCAGCATCGGAAAGGTGAAGAAGGAAGCTGTACAACACTGGGATTGTGTGCGCAGCTTGCCAACTGATAGTAAACAGTACCTTACACTTTCCTGACGTTTCCAATTACATGAATATTCGATTGGAAGCTGTTTTGGACAGCTTTTCCTTCCTTCATGCCAAACACTTCGCAGACCTCCATGCACCGTCCAGAACACGATGGGAGATGTTTTCTGTGCTCCTGCAGGTTTTCCTTGCCAGACAGAGTGGAAAAGCTTTCTGCTAGGATGTAGACCACAAAAGACGCTAAAGACGAAGGTATGATGCTCTCCGGAGCTAAGAGCCGCTCCCGGGCTTCTTTCGGCAGAAGCGGCGCTAAGAGAGCACTGTGAGCGGTACAATCGTCTTTGCACGAAGAAGCCGCTTCTTCGGCTCCGGGAACCGGAGAGAGCGGCAGCATCGGAAAGGTGAAGAAGGAAGCTGTACAACACTGGGATTGTGTGCGCAGCTTGCCAACTGATAGAAAACAGTACCTTACACTTTCCTGACGTTTCCAACCACATGAATATTCGATAAGAAGCTGTTTTGGACAGCTTTTCTTTCCTTCATGCCAAACACTTGGCAGACCTCCGTGCACCGTCCAGAACATGATGGGAGATGTTTTCTGTGCTCCTGCAGGTTTTCCTTGCCAGACGGAGTGGAAAAGCTTTCTGCTAGGATGTAGACCACAAAAGACGCTAAAGACGAAGGTATGATGCTCTCCGGAGCTAAGAGCCGCTCCCGGGCTTCTTTCGGCAGAAGCGGCGCTAAGAGAGTACTGTGAGAGGTACAATCGTCTATGCGCGAAGAAGCCGCTTTTTCGGCTCCGGGAGCCGGAGAGAGCGTCAGCATCGGAAAGGTGAAGAAGGTAGCTGTACAACACTGGGATTGTGTGCGCAGCTTGCCAACTGATAGAAAACAGTACCTTACACTTTCCTGACGTTTCCAACCACATGAATATTCGATAAGAAGCTGTTTTGGACAACTTTTCTTTCCTTCATGCCAAACACTTGGCAGACCTCCGTGCACCGTCCAGAACACGATGGGAGATGTTTTCTGTGCTCCCGCAGGTTTTCCTTCCCAGACGGAGTGGAAAAGCTTTCTGCTAGGATGTAGACCACAAAAGACGCTAAAGACAAAGGTACGATGCTCTCCGGAGCTAAGAGCCGCTCCCGGGCTTCTTTCGGCAGAAGCGGCGCTAAGAGAGTACTGTGAGCAGTACAATCGTCTTTGCGCGAAGAAGCCGCTTCTTCGGCTCCGGGAGCCGGAGAGAGCGGCAGCATCGGAAAGGTGAAGAAGGAAGCTGTACAACACTGGGATTGTGTGCGCAGCTTGCCAACTGATAGAAAACAGTACCTTACACTTTCCTGACGTTTCCAATTACATGAATATTCGATAAGAAGCTGTTTTGGACAGCTTTTCCTTCCTTCATGCCAAACACTTGGCAGACCTCCGTGCACCGTCCAGAACACGATGTGAGATGTTTTCTGTGCTCCTGCAGGTTTTCCTTGCCAGACAGAGAGGAAAAGCTTTCTGCTAGGATGTAGACCACAAAAGACGCTAAAGACGAAGGTATGATGCTCTCCGGAGCTAAGAGCCGCTCCCGGGCTTCTTTCGGCAGAAGCGGCGCTAAGAGAGCACTGTGAGCGGTACAATCGTCTTTGCGCGAAGAAGCCGCTTCTTCGGCTCCGGGAGCCGGAGAGAGCGGCAGCATCGGAAAGGTGAAGAAGGAAGCTGTACAACACTGGGATTGTGTGCGCAGCTTGCCAACTGATAGTAAACAGTACCTTACACTTTCCTGACGTTTCCAATTACATGAATATTCGATTGGAAGCTGTTTTGGACAGCTTTTCCTTCCTTCATGCCAAACACTTCGCAGACCTCCATGCACCGTCCAGAACACGATGGGAGATGTTTTCTGTGCTCCTGCAGGTTTTCCTTGCCAGACAGAGTGGAAAAGCTTTCTGCTAGGATGTAGACCACAAAAGACGCTAAAGACGAAGGTATGATGCTCTCCGGAGCTAAGAGCCGCTCCCGGGCTTCTTTCGGCAGAAGCGGCGCTAAGAGAGTACTGTGAGAGGTACAATCGTCTTTGCGCGAAGAAGCCGCTTCTTCGGCTCCGGGAGCCGGAGAGAGCGGCAGCATCGGAAAGGTGAAGAAGGAAGCTGTACAACACTGGGATTGTGTGCGCAGCTTGCCAACTGATAGAAAACAGTACCTTACACTTTCCTGACGTTTCCAATTACATGAATATTCGATAAGAATCTGTTTTGGACAGCTTTTCTTTCCTTCATGCCAAACACTTGGCAGACCTCCGTGCAACGTCCAGAACACGATGGGAGATGTTTTCTGTGCTCCCGCAGGTTTTCCTTGCCAGACAGAGAGGAAAAGCTTTCTGCTAGGATGTAGACCACAAAAGACGCTAAAGACGAAGGTACGATGCTCTCCGGAGATAAGAGCCGCTCCTGGGCTTCTTTCGGCAGAAGCGGCGCTAAGAGAGCACTGTGAGCGGTACAATCGTCTGTGCGCGAAGAAGCCGCTTCTTCGGCTCCGGGAGCCGGAGAGAGCGGCAGCATCGGAAAGGTGAAGAAGGAAGCTGTACAACACTGGGATTGTGTGCGCAGCTTGCCAACTGATAGAAAACAGTACCTTACACTTTCCTGACGTTTCCAACCACATGAATATTCGATAAGAAGCTGTTTTGGACAGCTTTTCTTTCCTTCATGCCAAACACTTGGCAGACGTCCGTGCTCCGTCCAGAACATGATGGGAGATGTTTTCTGTGCTCCCGCAGGTTTTCTTTGCCAGACGGAGTGGAAAAGCTTTCTGCTAGGATGTAGACCACAAAAGACGCTAAAGACGAAGGTACGATGCTCTCCGGAGCTAAGAGCCGCTCCCGGGCTTCTTTCGGCAGAAGCGGCGCTAAGAGAGTACTGTGAGCAGTACAATCGTCTTTGCGCGAAGAAGCCGCTTCTTCGGCTCCGGGAGCCGGAGAGAGCGGCAGCATCGGAAAGGTGAAGAAGGAAGCTGTACAACACTGGGATTGTGTGCGCAGCTTGCCAACTGATAGAAAACAGTACCTTACACTTTCCTGACGTTTCCAATTACATGAATATTCGATAAGAAGCTGTTTTGGACAGCTTTTCCTTCCTTCATGCCAAACACTTCGCAGACCTCCATGCACCGTCCAGAACACGATGGGAGATGTTTTCTGTGCTCCTGCAGGTTTTCCTTGCCAGACAGAGTGGAAAAGCTTTCTGCTAGGATGTAGACCACCAAAGACGCTAAAGACGAAGGTATGATGCTCTCCGGAGCTAAGAGCCGCTCCCGGGCTTCTTTCGGCAGAAGCGGCGCTAAGAGAGCACTGTGAGCGGTACAATCGTCTTTGCGCGAAGAAGCCGCTTCTTCGGCTCCGGGAGCCGGAGAGAGCGGCAGCATCGGAAAGGTGAAGAAGGAAGCTGTACAACACTGGGATTGTGTGCGCAGCTTGCCAACTGATAGAAAACAGTACCTTACACTTTCCTGACGTTTCCAATCACATGAATATTCGATGAGAAGCTGTTTTGGACAGCTTTTCTTTCCTTCATGCCAAACACTTGGCAGACCTCCGTGCAACGTCCAGAACCCGATGGGAGATGTTTTCTGTGCTCCCGCAGGTTTTCCTTGCCAGACAGAGAGGAAAAGCTTTCTGCTAGGATGTAGACCACAAAAGACGCTAAAGACGAAGGTACGATGCTCTCCGGAGATAAGAGCCGCTCCTGGGCTTCTTTCGGCAGAAGCGGCGCTAAGAGAGCACTGTGAGCGGTACAATCGTCTGTGCGCGAAGAAGCCACTTCTTCGGCTCCGGGAGCCGGAGAGAGCGGCAGCATCGGAAAGGTGAAGAAGGAAGCTGTACAACACTGGGATTGTGTGCGCAGCTTGCCAACTGATAGAAAACAGTACCTTACACTTTCCTGACGTTTCCAACCACATGAATATTCGATAAGAAGCTGTTTTGGACAGCTTTTCTTTCCTTCATGCCAAACACTTGGCAGACCTCCGTGCACCGTCCAGAACATGATGGGAGATGTTTTCTGTGCTCCCGCAGGTTTTCTTTGCCAGACGGAGTGGAAAAGCTTTCTGCTAGGATGTAGACCACAAAAGACGCTAAAGACGAAGGTACGATGCTCTCCGGAGCTAAGAGCCGCTCCCGGGCTTCTTTCGGCAGAAGCGGCGCTAAGAGAGTACTGTGAGCAGTACAATCGTCTTTGCGCGAAGAAGCCGCTTCTTCGGCTCCGGGAGTCGGAGAGAGCGGCAGCATCGGAAAGGTGAAGAAGGAAGCTGTACAACACTGGGATTGTGTGCGCAGCTTGCCAACTGATAGAAAACAGTACCTTACACTTTCCTGACGTTTCCAATTACATGAATATTCGATAAGAAGCTGTTTTGGACAGCTTTTCCTTCCTTCATGCCAAACACTTGGCAGACCTCCGTGCACCGTCCAGAACACGATGTGAGATGTTTTCTGTGCTCCTGCAGGTTTTCCTTGCCAGACAGGGAGGAAAAGCTTTCTGCTAGGATGTAGACCACAAAAGACGCTAAAGACGAAGGTATGATGCTCTCCGGAGCTAAGAGCCGCTCCCGGGCTTCTTTCGGCAGAAGCGGCGCTAAGAGAGCACTGTGAGCGGTACAATCGTCTTTGCGCGAAGAAGCCGCTTCTTCGGCTCCGGGAGCCGGAGAGAGCGGCAGCATCGGAAAGGTGAAGAAGGAAGCTGTACAACACTGGGATTGTGTGCGCAGCTTGCCAACTGATAGTAAACAGTACCTTACACTTTCCTGACGTTTCCAATTACATGAATATTCGATTGGAAGCTGTTTTGGACAGCTTTTCCTTCCTTCATGCCAAACACTTCGCAGACCTCCATGTACCGTCCAGAACACGATGGGAGATGTTTTCTGTGCTCCTGCAGGTTTTCCTTGCCAGACAGAGTGGAAAAGCTTTCTGCTAGGATGTAGACCACAAAAGACGCTAAAGACGAAGGTATGATGCTCTCCGGAGCTAAGAGCCGCTCCCGGGCTTCTTTCGGCAGAAGCGGCACTAAGAGAGCACTGTGAGCGGTACAATCGTCTTTGCGCGAAGAAGCCGCTTCTTCGGCTCCGGGAGCCGGAGAGAGCGGCAGCATCGCAAAGGTGAAGAAGGAAGCTGTACAACACTGGGATTGTGTGCGCAGCTTGCCAACTGATAGAAAACAGTACCTTACACTTTCCTGACGTTTCCAATCACATGAATATTCGATAAGAAGCTGTTTTGGACAGCTTTTCTTTCCTTCATGCCAAACACTTGGCAGACCTCCGTGCAACGTCCAGAACACGATGGGAGATGTTTTCTGTGCTCCTGCAGGTTTTCCTTGCCAGACGGAGTGGAAAAGCTTTCTGCTAGGATGTAGACCACAAAAGACGCTAAAGACGAAGGTATGATGCTCTCCGGAGCTAAGATCCGCTCCCGGGCTTCTTTCGGCAGAAGCGGCGCTAAGAGAATACTGTGAGCAGTACAATCGTCTTTGCGCGAAGAAGCCGCTTCTTCGGCTCCGGGAGCCGGAGAGAGCGGCAGCATCGGAAAGGTGAAGAAGGAAGCTGTACAACACTGGGATTGTGTGCGCAGCTTGCCAACTGATAGAAAACAGTACCTTACACTTTCCTGACGTTTCCAATCACATGAGTATTCGATAAGAAGCTGTTTTGGACAGCTTTTCCTTCCTTCATGCCAAACACTTGGCAGACCTCCGTGCACCGTCCAGAACACGATGGGAGATGTTTTCTGTGCTCCTGCAGGTTTTCCATGCCAGACAGAGTGGAAAAGCTTTCTGCTAGGATGTAGACCACCAAAGACGCTAAAGACGAAGGTATGATGCTCTCCGGAGCTAAGAGCCGCTCCCGGGCTTCTTTCGGCAGAAGCGGCGCTAAGAGAGCACTGTGAGCGGCACAATCGTCTTTGCGCGAAGAAGCCGCTTCTTCGGCTCCGGGAGCCGGAGAGAGCGGCAGCATCGGAAAGGTGAAGAAGGAAGCTGTACAACACTGGGATTGTGTGCGCAGCTTGCCAACTGATAGTAAACAGTACCTTACACTTTCCTGACGTTTCCAATCACATGAATATTCGATAAGAAGCTGTTTTGGACAGCTTTTCTTTCCTTCATGCCAAACACTTGGCAGACCTCCGTGCAACGTCCAGAACACGATGGGAGATGTTTTCTGTGCTCCCGCAGGTTTTCCTTGCCAGACAGAGAGGAAAAGCTTTCTGCTAGGATGTAGACCACAAAAGACGCTAAAGACGAAGGTACGATGCTCTCCGGAGATAAGAGCCGCTCCTGGGCTTCTTTCGGCAGAAGCGGCGCTAAGAGAGCACTGTGAGCGGTACAATCGTCTTTGCGCGAAGAAGCCACTTCTTCGGCTCCGGGAGCCGGAGAGAGCGGCAGCATCGGAAAGGTGAAGAAGGAAGCTGTACAACACTGGGATTGTGTGCGCAGCTTGCCAACTGATAGAAAACAGTACCTTACACTTTCCTGACGTTTCCAACCACATGAATATTCGATAAGAAGCTGTTTTGGACAGCTTTTCTTTCCTTCATGCCAAACACTTGGCAGACCTCCGTGCACCGTCCAGAACATGATGGGAGATGTTTTCTGTGCTCCCGCAGGTTTTCTTTGCCAGACGGAGTGGAAAAGCTTTCTGCTAGGATGTAGACCACAAAAGACGCTAAAGACGAAGATACGATGCTCTCCGGAGCTAAGAGCCGCTCCCGGGCTTCTTTCGGCAGAAGCGGCGGTAAGAGAGTACTGTGAGCAGTACAATCGTCTTTGCGCGAAGAAGCCGCTTCTTCGGCTCCGGCAGCCGGAGAGAGCGGCAGCATCGGAAAGGTGAAGAAGGAAGCTGTACAACACTGGGATTGTGTGCGCAGCTTGCCAACTGATAGAAAACAGTACCTTACACTTTCCTGACGTTTCCAATTACATGAATATTCGATAAGAAGCTGTTTTGGACAGCTTTTCCTTCCTTCATGCCAAACACTTGGCAGACCTCCGTGCACCGTCCAGAACACGATGTGAGATGTTTTCTGTGCTCCTGCAGGTGTTCCTTGCCAGACAGAGAGGAAAAGCTTTCTGCTAGGATGTAGACCACAAAAGACGCTAAAGACGAAGGTATGATGCTCTCCGGAGCTAAGAGCCGCTCCCGGGCTTCTTTCGGCAGAAGCGGCGCTAAGAGAGCACTGTGAGCGGTACAATCGTCTTTGCGCGAAGAAGCCGCTTCTTCGGCTCCGGGAGCCGGAGAGAGCGGCAGCATCGGAAAGGTGAAGAAGGAAGCTGTACAACACTGGGATTGTGTGCACAGCTTGCCAACTGATAGTAAACAGTACCTTACACTTTCCTGACGTTTCCAATTACATGAATAGTCGATAAGAAGCTGTTTTGGACAGCTTTTCCTTCCTTCATGCCAAACACTTCGCAGACCTCCGTGCACCGTCCAGAACACGATGTGAGATGTTTTCTGTGCTCCTGCAGGTTTTCCTTGCCAGACAGAGAGGAAAAGCTTTCTGCTAGGATGTAGACCACAAAAGACGCTAAAGACGAAGGTATGATGCTCTCCGGAGCTAAGAGCCGCTCCCGGGCTTCTTTCGGCAGAAGCGGCGCTAAGAGGGCACTGTGAGCGGTACAATCGTCTTTGCGCGAAAAAGCCGCTTCTTCGGCTCCGGGAGCCGGAGAGAGCGGCAGCATCGGAAAGGTGAAGAAGGAAGCTGTACAACACTGGGATTGTGTGCGCAGCTTGCCAACTGATAGAAAACAGTACCTTACACTTTCCTGACGTTTCCAATTACATGAATATTCGATTGGAAGCTGTTTTGGACAGCTTTTCCTTCCTTCATGCCAAACACTTCGCAGACCTCCATGCACCGTCCAGAACACGATGGGAGATGTTTTCTGTGCTCCTGCAGGTTTTCCTTGCCAGACAGAGTGGAAAAGCTTTCTGCTAGGATGTAGACCACAAAAGACGCTAAAGACGAAGGTATGATGCTCTCCGGAGCTAAGAGCCGCTCCCGGGCTTCTTTCGGCAGAAGCGGCACTAAGAGAGCACTGTGAGCGGTACAATCGTCTTTGCGCGAAGAAGCCGCTTCTTCGGCTCCGGGAGCCGGAGAGAGCGGCAGCATCGGAAAGGTGAAGAAGGAAGCTGGACAACACTGGGATTGTGTGCGCAGCTTGCCAACTGATAGAAAACAGTACCTTACACTTTCCTGACGTTTCCAACCACATGAATATTCGATAAGAAGCTGTTTTGGACACCTTTTCCTTCCTTCATGCCAAACACTTGGCAGACGTCCGTGCACCGTCCAGAACACGATGGGAGATGTTTTCTGTACTCCCGCAGGTTATCCTTGCCAGACAGAGTGGAAAAGCTTTCTGCTAGGATGTAGACCACAAAAGACGCTAAAGACGAAGGTACGATGCTCTCCGGAGCTAAGAGCCGCTCCCGGGCTTCTTACGGCAGAAGCGGCACTAAGAGAGCACTGTGAGTGGTACAATCGTCTTTGCGCGAAGAAGCCGCTTCTTCGGCTCCGGGAGCCGGAGAGAGCGTCAGCATCGGAAAGGTGAAGAAGGAAGCTGTACAACACTGGGATTCTGTGCGCAGCTTGCCAACTGATAGAAAACAGTACCTTACACTTTCCTGACGTTTCCAATCACATGAATATTCGATTAGAAGCTGGTTTGGACAACTTTCCTTTTCTTCTTGTCAAACACTTGGCAGACCTCCGTGCAACGTCCAGAACATGATGGGAGATGTTTTCTGTGCTCCCGCAGGTTTTCCTTGCCAGACGGAGTGGAAAAGCTTTCTGCTAGGATGTAGACCACAAAAGACGCTAAAGACGAAGGTACGATGCTCTCCGGAGATAAGAGCCGCTCCCGGGCTTCTTTCGGCAGAAGCGGCGCTAAGAGAGCACTGTTCGTGGTACAATCGTCTATGCGCGAAGAAGCCGCTTCTTCGGCTCCGGGAGCCGGAGAGAGCGGCAGCATCGGAAAGGTGAAGAAGGAAGCTGTACAACACTGGGATTGTGTGCGCAGCTTGCCAACTGATAGAAAACAGTACCTTACACTTTCCTGACGTTTCCAATTACATGAATATTCGATAAGAAGCTGTTTTGGACAGCTTTTCCTTCCTTCATGCCTAACACTTGGCAGACCTCCGTGCAACGTCCAGAAGACGATGGGAGATGTTTTCTGTGCTCCTGCAGGTTTTCCTTGCCAGACGGAGTGGAAAAGCTTTCTGCTAGGATGTAGACCACAAAAGACGCTAAAGACGAAGGTATGATGCTCTCCGGAGCTAAGAGCCGCTCCCGGGCTTCTTTCGGCAGAAGCGGCGCTAAGAGAGTACTGTGAGCGGTACAATCGTCTTTGCGCGAAGAAGCCGCTTCTTCGGCTCCGGGAGCCGGAGAGAGCGTCAGCATCGGAAAGGTGAAGAAGGAAGCTGTACAACACTGGGATTGTGTGCGCAGCTTGCCAACTGATAGAAAACAGTACCTTACACTTTCCTGACGTTTCCAATCACATGAATATTCGATAAGAAGCTGTTTTGGACAGCTTTTCCTTCCTTCATGCCAAACACTTGGCAGACCTCCGTGCACCGTCCAGAACACGATGGGAGATGTTTTCTGTGCTCCTGCAGGTTTTCCTTGCCAGACAGAGTGGAAAAGCTTTCTGCTAGGATGTAGACCACAAAAGACGCTAAAGACGAAGGTATGATGCTCTCCGGAGCTAAGAGCCGCTCCCGGGCTTCTTTCGGCAGAAGCGGCGCTAAGAGAGCACTGTGAGCGGTACAATCGTCTTTGCGCGAAGAAGCCGCTTCTTCGGCTCCGGGAGCCGGAGAGAGCGGCAGCATCGGAAAGGTGAAGAAGGAAGCTGTACAACACTGGGATTGTGTGCGCAGCTTGCCAACTGATAGAAAACAGTACCTTACACTTTCCTGACGTTTCCAATCACATGAATATTCGATAAGAAGCTGTTTTGGACAGCTTTTCTTTCCTTCATGCCAAACACTTGGCAGACCTCCGTGCAACGTCCAGAACACGATGGGAGATGTTTTCTGTGCTCCCGCAGGTTTTCCTTGCCAGACAGAGAGGAAAAGCTTTCTGCTAGGATGTAGACCACAAAAGACGCTAAAGACGAAGGTACGATGCTCTCCGGAGCTAAGAGCCGCTCCCGGGCTTTTTTCGGCAGAATCGGCGCTAAGAGAGCACTGTGAGCGGTACAATCGTCTTTGCGCGAAGAAGCCGCTTCTTCGGCTCCGGGAGCCGGAGAGAGCGGCAGCATCGGAAAGGTGAAGAAGGAAGCTGTACAACACTGGGATTGTGTGCGCAGCTTGCCAACTGATAGAAAACAGTACCTTACACTTTCCTGACGTTTCCAACCACATGAATATTCGATTGGAAGCTGTTTTGGACAGCTTTTCTTTCCTTCATGCCAAACACTTGGCAGACCTCCGTGCACCGTCCAGAACACGATGGGAGATGTTTTCTGTGCTCCCGCAGGTTTTCCTTGCCAGACGGAGTGGAAAAGCTTTCTGCTAGGATGTAGACCACAAAAGACGCTAAAGACGAAGGTATGATGCTCTCCGGAGCTAAGAGCCGCTCCCGGGCTTCTTTCGGCAGAAGCGGCGCTAAGAGAGTACTGTGAGCGGTACAATCGTCTTTGCGCGAAGAAGCCGCTTCTTCGGCTCCGGGAGCCGGAGAGAGCGTCAGCATCGGAAAGGTGAAGAAGGAAGCTGTACAACACTGGGATTGTGTGCGCAGCTTGCCAACTGATAGAAAACAGTACCTTACACTTTCCTGACGTTTCCAATCACATGAATATTCGATAAGAAGCTGTTTTGGACAGCTTTTCCTTCCTTCATGCCAAACACTTGGCAGACCTCCGTGCACCGTCCAGAACACGATGGGAGATGTTTTCTGTGCTCCTGCAGGTTTTCCTTGCCAGACAGAGTGGAAAAGCTTTCTGCTAGGATGTAGACCACAAAAGACGCTAAAGACGAAGGTATGATGCTCTCCGGAGCTAAGAGCCGCTCCCGGGCTTCTTTCGGCAGAAGCGGCGCTAAGAGAGCACTGTGAGCGGTACAATCGTCTTTGCGCGAAGAAGCCGCTTCTTCGGCTCCGGGAGCCGGAGAGAGCGGCAGCATCGGAAAGGTGAAGAAGGAAGCTGTACAACACTGGGATTGTGTGCGCAGCTTGCCAACTGATAGAAAACAGTACCTTACACTTTCCTGACGTTTCCAATCACATGAATATTCGATAAGAAGCTGTTTTGGACAGCTTTTCTTTCCTTCATGCCAAACACTTGGCAGACCTCCGTGCAACGTCCAGAACACGATGGGAGATGTTTTCTGTGCTCCCGCAGGTTTTCCTTGCCAGACAGAGAGGAAAAGCTTTCTGCTAGGATGTAGACCACAAAAGACGCTAAAGACGAAGGTACGATGCTCTCCGGAGCTAAGAGCCGCTCCCGGGCTTTTTTCGGCAGAATCGGCGCTAAGAGAGCACTGTGAGCGGTACAATCGTCTTTGCGCGAAGAAGCCGCTTCTTCGGCTCCGGGAGCCGGAGAGAGCGGCAGCATCGGAAAGGTGAAGAAGGAAGCTGTACAACACTGGGATTGTGTGCGCAGCTTGCCAACTGATAGAAAACAGTACCTTACACTTTCCTGACGTTTCCAACCACATGAATATTCGATTGGAAGCTGTTTTGGACAGCTTTTCTTTCCTTCATGCCAAACACTTGGCAGACCTCCGTGCACCGTCCAGAACACGATGGGAGATGTTTTCTGTGCTCCCGCAGGTTTTCCTTGCCAGACGGAGTGGAAAAGCTTTCCGCTAGGATGTAGACCACAAAAGACGCTAAAGACGAAGGTACGATGCTCTCCGGAGCTAAGAGCCGCTCCCGGGCTTCTTTCGGCAGAAGCCGCGCTAAGAGAGCACTATGAGCGGTACAATCGTCTTTGCGCGAAGAAGCCGCTTCTTCAGCTCCGGGAGCCGGAGAGAGCGGCAGCATCGGAAAGGTGAAGAAGGAAGCTGTACAACACTGGGATTGTGTGCGCAGCTTGCCAACTGATAGAAAACAGTACCTTACACTTTCCTGACGTTTCCAATCACATGAATATTCGATAAGAAGCTGTTTTGGACAGCTTTTCTTTCCTTCATGCCAAACACTTGGCAGACCTCCGTGCACTGTCCAGAACACGATGGGAGATGTTTTCTGTGCTCCTGCAGGTTTTCCTTGCCAGACGGAGTGGAAAAGCTTTCTGCTAGGATGTAGACCACAAAAGACGCTAAAGACGAAGGTATGATGCTCTCCGGAGCTAAGAGCCGCTCCCGGGCTTCTTTCTGCAGAAGCGGCGCTAAGAGAGCACTGTGAGCGGTACAATCGTCTTTGCGCGAAGAAGCCGCTTCTTCGGCTCCGGGAGCCGGAGAGAGCGTCAGCATCGGAAAGGTGAAGAAGGAAGCTGTACAACACTGGGATTGTGTGCGCAGCTTGCCAACTGATAGAAAACAGTACCTTACACTTTCCTGACGTTTCCAATCACATGAATATTCGATTGGAAGCTGGTTTGGACAACTTTCCTTTTCTTCTTGTCAAACACTTGGCAGACCTCCGTGCAACGTCCAGAACATGATGGGAGATGTTTTCTGTGCTCCCGCAGGTTTTCCTTGCCAGACGGAGTGGAAAAGCTTTCTGCTAGGATGTAGACTACAAAAGACGCTAAAGACGAAGGTACGATGCTCTCCGGAGCTAAGAGCCGCTCCTGGGCTTCTTTTGGCAGAAGCGGCGCTAAGAGAGCACTGTGAGCGGTACAATCGTCTATGCGCGAAGAAGCCGCTTCTTCGGCTCCGGGAGCCGGAGAGAGCGGCAGCATCGGAAAGGTGAAGAAGGAAGCTGTACAACACTGGGATTGTGTGCGCAGCTTGCCAACTGATAGAAAACAGTACCTTACACTTTCCTGACGTTTCCAATCACATGAATATTCGATAAGAAGCTGTTTTGGACAGCTTTTCCTTCCTTCATGCCAAACACTTGGCAGACCTCCGTGCACCGTCCAGAACACGATGGGAGATGTTTTCTGTGCTCCTGCAGGTTTTCCTTGCCAGACGGAGTGGAAAAGCTTTCTGCTAGGATGTAGACCACAAAAGAAGCTAAAGACGAAGGTATGACGCTCTCCGGAGCTAAGAGCCGCTCCCGGGCTTCTTTCGGCAGAAGCGGCGCTAAGAGAGCACTGTGAGCGGTACAATCGTCTTTGCGCGAAGAAGCCGCTTCTTCGGCTCCGGGAGCCGGAGAGAGCGGCAGCATCGGAAAGGTGAAGAAGGAAGCTGTACAACACTGGGATTGTGTGCGCAGCTTGCCAACTGATAGAAAACAGTACCTTACACTTTCCTGACGTTTCCAATCACATGAATATTCGATTGGAAGCTGGTTTGGACAACTTTCCTTTATTTCTTGTCAAACACTTGGCAGACACCCGTGCAACGTCCAGAACATGATGGGAGATGTTTTCTGTGCTCCCGCAGGTTTTCCTTGCCAGACGGAGTGGAAAAGCTTTCTGCTAGGATGTAGACCACAAAAGACGCTAAAGACGAAGGTACGATGCTCTCCGGAGATAAGAGCCGCTCCCGGGCTTCTTTCGGCAGAAGCGGCGCTAAGAGAGCACTGTTCGTGGTACAATCGTCTATGCGCGAAGAAGCCGCTTCTTCGGCTCCGGGAGCCGGAGAGAGCGGCAGCATCGGAAAGGTGAAGAAGGAAGCTGTACAACACTGGGATTCTGTGCGCAGCTTGCCAACTGATAGAAAACAGTACCTTACACTTTCCTGACTTTTCCAATTACATGAATATTCGATAAGAAGCTGTTTTGGACAGCTTTTCTTTCCTTCATGCCAAACACTTGGCAGACCTCCGTGCAACGTCCAGAACACGATGGGAGATGTTTTCTGTGCTCCTGCAGGTTTTCCTTGCCAGACAGAGAGGAAAAGCTTTCTGCTAGGATGTAGACCACAAAAGACGCTAAAGACGAAGGTATGATGCTCTCCGGAGCTAAGAGCCGCTCCCGGGCTTCTTTCGGCAGAAGCGGCGCTAAGAGAGCACTGTGAGCGGTACAATCGTCTTTGCGCGAAGAAGCCGCTTCTTCGGCTCCGGGAGCCGGAGAGAGCGGCAGCATCGGAAAGGTGAAGAAGGAAGCTGTACAACACTGGGATTGTGTGCGCAGCTTGCCAACTGATAGAAAACAGTACCTTACACTTTCCTGACGTTTCCAATCACATGAATATTCGATAAGAAGCTGGTTTGGACAACTTTCCTTTTCTTCTTGTCAAACACTTGGCAGACCTCCGTGCAACGTCCAGAACATGATGGGAGATGTTTTCTGTGCTCCCGCAGGTTTTCCTTGCCAGACGGAGTGGAAAAGCTTTCTGCTAGGATGTAGACCAAAAAAGACGCTAAAGACGAAGGTACGCTGCTCTCCGGAGCTAAGAGCCGCTCCTGGGCTTCTTTCGGCAGAAGCAGCGCTAAGAGAGTACTGTGAGCAGTAAAATCGTCTTTGCGCGAAGAAGCCGCTTCTTCGGCTCCGGGAGCCGGAGAGAGCGGCAGCATCGGAAAGGTGAAGAAGGAAGCTGGACAACACTGGGATTGTGTGCGCAGCTTGCCAACTGATAGAAAACAGTACCTTACACTATCCTGACGTTTCCAACCACATGAATATTCGATAAGAAGCTGTTTTGGACACCTTTTCTTTCCTTCATGCCAAACACTTGGCAGACGTCCGTGCACCGTCCAGAACACGATGGGAGATGTTTTCTGTACTCCCGCAGGTTATCCTTGCCAGACAGAGTGGAAAAGCTTTCTGCTAGGATGTAGACCACAAAAGACGCTAAAGACGAAGGTACGATGCTCTCCGGAGCTAAGAGCCGCTCCCGGGGTTCTTTCGGCAGAAGCGGCACTAAGAGAGCACTGTGAGTGGTACAATCGTCTTTGCGCGAAGAAGCCGCTTCTTCGGCTCCGGGAGCCGGAGAGAGCGTCAGCATTGGAAAGGTGAAGAAGGAAGCTGTACAACACTGGGATTGTGTGCGCAGCTTGCCAACTGATAGAAAACAGTACCTTACACTTTCCTGACGTTTCCAATCACATGAATATTCGATTGGAAGCTGGTTTGGACAACTTTCCTTTTCTTCTTGTCAAACACTTGGCAGACCTCCGTGCAACGTCCAGAACATGATGGGAGATGTTTTCTGTGCTCCCGCAGGTTTTCCTTGCCAGACGGAGTGGAAAAGCTTTCTGCTAGGATGTAGACCACAAAAGACGCTAAAGACGAAGGTACGATGCTCTCCGGAGATAAGAGCCGCTCCCGGGCTTCTTTCGGCAGAAGCGGCGCTAAGAGAGCACTGTTCGTGGTACAATCGTCTATGCGCGAAGAAGCCGCTTCTTCGGCTCCGGGAGCCGGAGAGAGCGGCAGCATCGGAAAGGTGAAGAAGGAAGCTGTACAACACTGGGATTGTGTGCGCAGCTTGCCAACTGATAGAAAACAGTACCTTACACTTTCCTGACGTTTCCAATTACATGAATATTCGATAAGAAGCTGTTTTGGACAGCTTTTCCTTCCTTCATGCCTAACACTTGGCAGACCTCCGTGCAACGTCCAGAAGACGATGGGAGATGTTTTCTGTGCTCCTGCAGGTTTTCCTTGCCAGACGGAGTGGAAAAGCTTTCTGCTAGGATGTAGACCACAAAAGACGCTAAAGACGAAGGTATGATGCTCTCCGGAGCTAAGAGCCGCTCCCGGGCTTCTTTCGGCAGAAGCCGCGCTAAGAGAGTACTGTGAGCAGTACAATCGTCTTTGCGCGAAGAAGCCGCTTCTTCGGCTCCGGGAGCCGGAGAGAGCGGCAGCATCGGAAAGGTGAAGAAGGAAGCTGTACAACACTGGGATTGTGTGCGCAGCTTGCCAACTGATAGAAAACAGTACCTTACACTTTCCTGACGTTTCCAATCACATGAATATTCGATAAGAAGCTGTTTTGGACAGCTTTTCCTTCCTTCATGCCAAACACTTGGCAGACCTCCGTGCACCGTCCAGAACACGATGGGAGATGTTTTCTGTGCTCCTGCAGGTTTTCCTTGCCAGACAGAGTAGAAAAGCTTTCTGCTAGGATGTAGACCACAAAAGACGCTAAAGACGAAGGTATGATGCTCTCCGGAGCTAAGAGCCGCTCCCGGGCTTCTTTCGGCAGAAGCGGCGCTAAGAGAGCACTGTGAGCGGTACAATCGTCTTTGCGCGAAGAAGCCGCTTCTTCGGCTCCGGGAGCCGGAGAGAGCGGCAGCATCGGAAAGGTGAAGAAGGAAGCTGTACAACACTGGGATTGTGTGCGCAGCTTGCCAACTGATAGAAAACAGTACCTTACACTTTCCTGACGTTTCCAAATACATGAATATTCGATAAGAAGCTGTTTTGGACAGCTTTTCTTTCCTTCATGCCAAACACTTGGCAGACCTCCGTGCAACATCCAGAACACGATGGGAGATGTTTTCTGTGCTCCCGCAGGTTTTCCTTGCCAGACAGAGAGGAAAAGCTTTCTGCTAGGATGTAGACCACAAAAGACGCTAAAGACGAAGGTACGATGCTCTCCGGAGCTAAGAGCCGCTCCCGGGCTTTTTTCGGCAGAATCGGAGCTAAGAGAGCACTGTGAGCGGTACAATCGTCTATGCGCGAAGAAGCCGCTTCTTCGGCTCCGGGAGCCGGAGAGAGCGTCAGCATCGGAAAGGTGAAGAAGGAAGCTGTACAACACTGGGATTGTGTGCGCAGCTTGCCAACTGATAGAAAACAGTACCTTACACTTTCCTGACGTTTCCAAACACATGAATGTTCGATAAGAAGCTGTTTTGGACAGCTTTTCTTTCCTTCATGCCAAACACTTGGCAGACCTCCGTGCACCGTCCAGAACACGATGGGAGATGTTTTCTGTGCTCCCACAGGTTTTCCTTGCCAGACGGAGTGGAAAAGCTTTCCGCTAGGATGTAGACCACAAAAGATGCTAAAGACGAAGGTACGATGCTCTCCGGAGCTAAGAGCCGCTCCCGGGCTTCTTTCGGCAGAAGCCGCGCTAAGAGAGCACTATGAGCGGTACAATCGTCTTTGCGCGAAGAAGCCGCTTCTTCAGCTCCGGGAGCCGGAGAGAGCGGCAGCATCGGAAAGGTGAAGAAGGAAGCTGTACAACACTGGGATTGTGTGCGCAGCTTGCCAACTGATAGAAAACAGTACCTTACACTTTCCTGACGTTTCCAATCACATGAATATTCGATAAGAAGCTGTTTTGGACAGCTTTTCCTTCCTTCATGCCAAACACTTGGCAGACCTCCGTGCACTGTCCAGAACACGATGGGAGATGTTTTCTGTGCTCCTGCAGGTTTTCCTTGCCAGACGGAGTGGAAAAGCTTTCTGCTAGGATGTAGACCACAAAAGACGCTAAAGACGAAGGTATGATGCTCTCCGGAGCTAAGAGCCGCTCCCGGGCTTCTTTCGGCAGAAGCGGCGCTAAGAGAGCACTGTGAGCGGTACAATCGTCTTTGCGCGAAGAAGCCGCTTCTTCGGCTCCGGGAGCCGGAGAGAGCGGCAGCATCGGAAAGGTGAAGAAGGAAGCTGTACAACACTGGGATTGTGTGCGCAGCTTGCCAACTGATAGAAAACAGTACCTTACACTTTCCTGACGTTTCCAATCACATGAATATTCGATTGGAAGCTTGTTTGGACAACTTTCCTTTATTTCTTGTCAAACACTTGGCAGACCTCCGTGCAACGTCCAGAACATGATGGGAGATGTTTTCTGTGCTCCCGCAGGTTTTCCTTGCCAGACGGAGTGGAAAAGCTTTCTGCTAGGATGTAGACCACAAAAGACGCTAAAGACGAAGGTACGATGCTCTCCGGAGATAAGAGCCGCTCCCGGGCTTCTTTCGGCAGAAGCGGCGCTAAGAGAGCACTGTTCGTGGTACAATCGTCTATGCGCGAAGAAGCCGCTTCTTCGGCTCCGGGAGCCGGAGAGAGCGGCAGCATCGGAAAGGTGAAGAAGGAAGCTGTACAACACTGGGATTCTGTGCGCAGCTTGCCAACTGATAGAAAACAGTACCTTACACTTTCCTGACGTTTCCAATTACATGAATATTCGATAAGAAGCTGTTTTGGACAGCTTTTCCTTCCTTCATGCCTAACACTTGGCAGACCTCCGTGCAACGTCCAGAACACGATGGGAGATGTTTTCTGTGCTCCTGCAGGTTTTCCTTGCCAGACGGAGTGGAAAAGCTTTCTGCTAGGATGTAGACCACAAAAGACGCTAAAGACGAAGGTATGATGCTCTCCGGAGCTAAGAGCCGCTCCCGGGCTTCTTTCGGCAGAAGCGGCGCTAAGAGAGTACTGTGAGCAGTACAATCGTCTTTGCGCGAAGAAGCCGCTTCTTCGGCTCCGGGAGCCGGAGAGAGCGACAGCATCGGAAAGGTGAAGAAGGAAGCTGTACAACACTGGGATTGTGTGCGCAGCTTGCCAACTGATAGAAAACAGTACCTTACACTTTCCTGACGTTTCCAATCACATGAATATTCGATAAGAAGCTGTTTTGGACAGCTTTTCCTTCCTTCATGCCAAACACTTGGCAGACCTCCGTGCACCGTCCAGAACACGATGGGAGATGTTTTCTGTGCTCCTGCAGGTTTTCCTTGCCAGACAGAGTGGAAAAGCTTTCTGCTAGGATGTAGACCACAAAAGACGCTAAAGACGAAGGTATGATGCTCTCCGGAGCTAAGAGCCGCTCCCGGGCTTCTTTCGGCAGAAGCGGCGCTAAGAGAGCACTGTGAGCGGTACAATCGTCTTTGCGCGAAGAAGCCGCTTCTTCGGCTCCGGGAGCCGGAGAGAGCGGCAGCATCGGAAAGGTGAAGAAGGAAGCTGTACAACACTGGGATTGTGTGCGCAGCTTGCCAACTGATAGAAAACAGTACCTTACACTTTCCTGACGTTTCCAATTACATGAATATTCGATAAGAAGCTGTTTTGGACAGCTTTTCCTTCCTTCATGCCAAACACTTGGCAGACCTCCGTGCACTGTCCAGAACACGATGGGAGATGTTTTCTGTGCTCCTGCAGGTTTTCCTTGCCAGACGGAGTGGAAAAGCTTTCTGCTAGGATGTAGACCACAAAAGACGCTAAAGACGAAGGTATGATGCTCTCCGGAGCTAAGAGCCGCTCCCGGGCTTCTTTCTGCAAAAGCGGCGCTAAGAGAGCACTGTGAGCGGTACAATCGTCTTTGCGCGAAGAAGCCGCTTCTTCGGCTCCGGGAGCCGGAGAGAGCGTCAGCATCGGAAAGGTGAAGAAGGAAGCTGTACAACACTGGGATTGTGTGCGCAGCTTGCCAACTGATAGAAAACAGTACCTTACACTTTCCTGACGTTTCCAATCACATGAATATTCGATTGGAAGCTGGTTTGGACAACTTTCCTTTTCTTCTTGTCAAACACTTGGCAGACCTCCGTGCAACGTCCAGAACATGATGGGAGATGTTTTCTGTGCTCCCGCAGGTTTTCCTTGCCAGACGGAGTGGAAAAGCTTTCTGCTAGGATGTAGACTACAAAAGACGCTAAAGACGAAGGTACGATGCTCTCCGGAGCTAAGAGCCGCTCCTGGGCTTCTTTCGGCAGAAGCGGCGCTAAGAGAGCACTGTGAGCGGTACAATCGTCTATGCGCGAAGAAGCCGCTTCTTCGGCTCCGGGAGCCGGAGAGAGCGGCAGCATCGGAAAGGTGAAGAAGGAAGCTGTACAACACTGGGATTGTGTGCGCAGCTTGCCAACTGATAGAAAACAGTACCTTACACTTTCCTGACGTTTCCAATCACATGAATATTCGATAAGAAGCTGTTTTGGACAGCTTTTCCTTCCTTCATGCCAAACACTTGGCAGACCTCCGTGCACCGTCCAGAACACGATGGGAGATGTTTTCTGTGCTCCTGCAGGTTTTCCTTGCCAGACGGAGTGGAAAAGCTTTCTGCTAGGATGTAGACCACAAAAGACGCTAAAGACGAAGGTATGACGCTCTCCGGAGCTAAGAGCCGCTCCCGGGCTTCTTTCGGCAGAAGCGGCGCTAAGAGAGCACTGTGAGCGGTACAATCGTCTTTGCGCGAAGAAGCCGCTTCTTCGGCTCCGGGAGCCGGAGAGAGCGGCAGCATCGGAAAGGTGAAGAAGGAAGCTGTACAACACTGGGATTGTGTGCGCAGCTTGCCAACTGATAGAAAACAGTACCTTACACTTTCCTGACGTTTCCAATCACATGAATATTCGATTGGAAGCTGGTTTGGACAACTTTCCTTTATTTCTTGTCAAACACTTGGCAGACCTCCGTGCAACGTCCAGAACATGATGGGAGATGTTTTCTGTGCTCCCGCAGGTTTTCGTTGCCAGACGGAGTGGAAAAGCTTTCTGCTAGGATGTAGACCACAAAAGACGCTAAAGACGAAGGTACGATGCTCTCCGGAGCTAAGAGCCGCTCCCGGGCTTCTTTCGGCAGAAGCCGCGCTAAGAGAGCACTGTTCGTGGTACAATCGTCTATGCGCGAAGAAGCCGCTTCTTCGGCTCCGGGAGCCGGAGAGAGCGGCAGCATCGGAAAGGTGAAGAAGGAAGCTGTACAACACTGGGATTCTGTGCGCAGCTTGCCAACTGATAGAAAACAGTACCTTACACTTTCCTGACGTTTCCAATTACATGAATATTCGATAAGAAGCTGTTTTGGACAGCTTTTCCTTCCTTCATGCCTAACACTTGGCAGACCTCCGTGCAACGTCCAGAACACGATGGGAGATGTTTTCTGTGCTCCTGCAGGTTTTCCTTGCCAGACGGAGTGGAAAAGCTTTCTGCTAGGATGTAGACCACAAAAGACGCTAAAGACGAAGGTATGATGCTCTCCGGAGCTAAGAGCCGCTCCCGGGCTTCTTTCGGCAGAAGCGGCCGCTAAGAGAGTACTGTGAGCAGTACAATCGTCTTTGCGCGAAGAAGCCGCTTCTTCGGCTCCGGGAGCCGGAGAGAGCGACAGCATCGGAAAGGTGAAGAAGGAAGCTGTACAACACTGGGATTTGTGTGCGCAGCTTGCCAACTGATAGAAAACAGTACCTTACACTTTCCTGACGTTTCCAATCACATGAATATTCGATAAGAAGCTGTTTTGGACAGCTTTTCCTTCCTTCATGCCAAACACTTGGCAGACCTCCGTGCACCGTCCAGAACACGATGGGAGATGTTTTCTGTGCTCCTGCAGGTTTTCCTTGCCAGACAGAGTGGAAAAGCTTCTGCTAGGATGTAGACCACAAAAGACGCTAAAGACGAAGGTATGATGCTCTCCGGAGCTAAGAGCCGCTCCCGGGCTTCTTCGGCAGAAGCGGCGCTAAGAGAGCACTGTGAGCGGTACAAATCGTCTTTGCCGCGAAGAAGCCGCTTCTTCGGCTCCGGGAGCCGGAGAGAGCGGCAGCATCGGAAAGGTGAAGAAGGAAGCTGTACAACACTGGGATTGTGTGCGCAGCTTGCCAACTGATAGAAAACAGTACCTTACACTTTCCTGACGTTTCCAATTACATGAATATTCGATAAGAAGCTGTTTTGGACAGCTTTTCCTTCCTTCATGCCAAACACTTGGCAGACCTCCGTGCACTGTCCAGAACACGATGGGAGATGTTTTCTGTGCTCCTGCAGGTTTTCCTTGCCAGACGGAGTGGAAAAGCTTTCTGCTAGGATGTAGACCACAAAAGACGCTAAAGACGAAGGTATGATGCTCTCCGGAGCTAAGAGCCGCTCCCGGGCTTCTTTCTGCAAAAGCGGCGCTAAGAGAGCACTGTGAGCGGTACAATCGTCTTTGCGCGAAGAAGCCGCTTCTTCGGCTCCGGGAGCCGGAGAGAGCGTCAGCATCGGAAAGGTGAAGAAGGAAGCTGTACAACACTGGGATTGTGTGCGCAGCTTGCCAACTGATAGAAAACAGTACCTTACACTTTCCTGACGTTTCCAATCACATGAATATTCGATTGGAAGCTGGTTTGGACAACTTTCCTTTTCTTCTTGTCAAACACTTGGCAGACCTCCGTGCAACGTCCAGAACATGATGGGAGATGTTTTCTGTGCTCCCGCAGGTTTTCCTTGCCAGACGGAGTGGAAAAGCTTTCTGCTAGGATGTAGACTACAAAAGACGCTAAAGACGAAGGTACGATGCTCTCCGGAGCTAAGAGCCGCTCCTGGGCTTCTTTCGGCAGAAGCGGCGCTAAGAGAGCACTGTGAGCGGTACAATCGTCTATGCGCGAAGAAGCCGCTTCTTCGGCTCCGGGAGCCGGAGAGAGCGGCAGCATCGGAAAGGTGAAGAAGGAAGCTGTACAACACTGGGATTGTGTGCGCAGCTTGCCAACTGATAGAAAACAGTACCTTACACTTTCCTGACGTTTCCAATCACATGAATATTCGATAAGAAGCTGTTTTGGACAGCTTTTCCTTCCTTCATGCAAACACTTGGCAGACCTCCGTGCACCGTCCAGAACACGATGGGAGATGTTTTCTGTGCTCCTGCAGGTTTTCCTTGCCAGACGGAGTGGAAAAGCTTTCTGCTAGGATGTAGACCACAAAAGACGCTAAAGACGAAGGTATGACGCTCTCCGGAGCTAAGAGCCGCTCCCGGGCTTCTTTCGGCAGAAGCGGCGCTAAGAGAGCACTGTGAGCGGTACAATCGTCTTTGCGCGAAGAAGCCGCTTCTTCGGCTCCGGGAGCCGGAGAGAGCGGCAGCATCGGAAAGGTGAAGAAGGAAGCTGTACAACACTGGGATTGTGTGCGCAGCTTGCCAACTGATAGAAAACAGTACCTTACACTTTCCTGACGTTTCCAATCACATGAATATTCGATTGGAAGCTGGTTTGGACAACTTTCCTTTATTTCTTGTCAAACACTTGGCAGACCTCCGTGCAACGTCCAGAACATGATGGGAGATGTTTTCTGTGCTCCCGCAGGTTTTCGTTGCCAGACGGAGTGGAAAAGCTTTCTGCTAGGATGTAGACCACAAAGACGCTAAAGACGAAGGTACGATGCTCTCCGGAGCTAAGAGCCGCTCCCGGGCTTCTTTCGGCAGAAGCCGCGCTAAGAGAGCACTGTTCGTGGTACAATCGTCTATGCGCGAAGAAGCCGCTTCTTCGGCTCCGGGAGCCGGAGAGAGCGGCAGCATCGGAAAGGTGAAGAAGGAAGCTGTACAACACTGGGATTCTGTGCGCAGCTTGCCAACTGATAGAAAACAGTACCTTACACTTTCCTGACGTTTCCAATTACATGAATATTCGATAAGAAGCTGTTTTGGACAGCTTTTTCTTCCTTCATGCCTAACACTTGGCAGACCTCCGTGCAACGTCCAGAACACGATGGGAGATGTTTTCTGTGCTCCTGCAGGTTTTCCTTGCCAGACGGAGTGGAAAAGCTTTCTGCTAGGATGTAGACCACAAAAGACGCTAAAGACGAAGGTATGATGCTCTCCGGAGCTAAGAGCCGCTCCCGGGCTTCTTTCGGCAGAAGCGGCGCTAAGAGAGTACTGTGAGCAGTACAATCGTCTTTGCGCGAAGAAGCCGCTTCTTCGGCTCGGGAGCCGGAGAGAGCGACAGCATCGGAAGGTGAAGAAGGAAGCTGTACAACACTGGGATTGTGTGCGCAGCTTGCCAACTGATAGAAAACAGTACCTTACACTTTCCTGACGTTTCCAATCACATGAATATTCGATGAGAAGCTGTTTTGGACAGCTTTTCCTTCCTTCATGCCAAACACTTGGCAGACCTCCGTGCACCGTCCAGAACACGATGGGAGATGTTTTCTGTGCTCCTGCAGGTTTTCCTTGCCAGACGGAGTGGAAAAGCTTTCTGCTAGGATGTAGACCACAAAAGACGCTAAAGACGAAGGTATGATGCTCTCCGAGCTAAGAGCCGCTCCCGGGCTTCTTTCGGCAGAAGCGGCGCTAAGAGAGCACTGTGAGCGGTACAATCGTCTTTGCGCGAAGAAGCCGCTTCTTCGGCTCCGGGAGCCGGAGAGAGCCGGCAGCATCGGAAAGGTGAAGAAGGGAAGCTGTACAACACTGGATTGTGTGCGCAGCTTGCCAACTGATAGAAAACAGTACCTTACACTTTCCTGACGTTTCCAATCAACATGAATATTCGATAAGAAGCTGTTTTGGACAGCTTTTCTTTCCTTCATGCCAAACACTTGGCAGACCTCCGTGCAACGTCCAGAACACGATGGGAGATGTTTTCTGTGCTCCCGCAGGTTTTCCTTGCCAGACAGAGAGGAAAAGCTTTCTGCTAGGATGTAGACCACAAAAGACGCTAAAGACGAAGGTACGATGCTCTCCGGAGATAAGAGCCGCTCCCGGGCTTTTTTCGGCAGAATCGAATCGGCGCTAAGAGAGCACTGTGAGCGGTACAATCGTCTATGCGCGAAGAAGCCGCTTCTTCGGCTCCGGGAGCCGGAGAGAGCGTCAGCATCGGAAAGGTGAAGAAGGAAGCTGTACAACACTGGGATTGTGTGCGCAGCTTGCCAACTGATAGAAAACAGTACCTTACACTTTCCTGACGTTTCCAAACACATGAATGTTCGATAAGAAGCTGTTTTGGACAGCTTTTCTTTCCTTCATGCCAAACACTTGGCAGACCTCCGTGCACCGTCCAGAACACGATGGGAGATGTTTTCTGTGCTCCCGCAGGTTTTCCTTGCCAGACGGAGTGGAAAAGCGTTCCGCTAGGATGTAGACCACAAAAGACGCTAAAGACGAAGGTACGATGCTCTCCGGAGCTAAGAGCCGCTGCCGGGCTTCTTTCGGCAGAAGCCGCGCTAAGAGAGCGCTATGAGCGGTACAATCGTCTTTGCGCGAAGAAGCCGCTTCTTCAGCTCCGGGAGCCGGAGAGAGCGGCAGCATCGGAAAGGTGAAGAAGGAAGCTGTACAACACTGGGATTGTGTGCGCAGCTTGCCAACTGATAGAAAACAGTACCTTACACTTTCCTGACGTTTCCAATTACATGAATATTCGATAAGAAGCTGTTTTGGACAGCTTTTCCTTCCTTCATGCCAAACACTTGGCAGACCTCCGTGCACTGTCCAGAACACGATGGGAGATGTTTTCTGTGCTCCTGCAGGTTTTCCTTGCCAGACAGAGTGGAAAAGCTTTCTGCTAGGATGTAGACCACAAAAGACGCTAAAGACGAAGGTATGATGCTCTCCGGAGCTAAGAGCCGCTCCCGGGCTTCTTTCTGCAGAAGCGGCGCTAAGAGAGCACTGTGAGCGGTACAATCGTCTATGCGCGAAGAAGCCGCTTCTTCGGCTCCGGGAGCCGGAGAGAGCGTCAGCATCGGAAAGGTGAAGAAGGAAGCTGTACAACACTGGGATTGTGTGCGCAGCTTGCCAACTGATAGAAAACAGTACCTTACACTTTCCTGACGTTTCCAATCACATGAATATTCGATTGGAAGCTGTTTTGGACAACTTTCCTTTTCTTCTTGTCAAACACTTGGCAGACCTCCGTGCAACGTCCAGAACATGATGGGAGATGTTTTCTGTGCTCCCGCAGGTTTTCCTTGCCAGACGGAGTGGAAAAGCTTTCTGCTAGGATGTAGACTACAAAAGACTCTAAAGACGAAGGTACGATGCTCTCCGGAGCTAAGAGCCGCTCCTGGGCTTCTTTCGGCAGAAGCGGCGCTAAGAGAGCACTGTGAGCGGTACAATCGTCTATGCGCGAAGAAGCCGCTTCTTCGGCTCCGGGAGCCGGAGAGAGCGGCAGCATCGGAAAGGTGAAGAAGGAAGCTGTACAACACTGGGATTGTGTGCGCAGCTTGCCAACTGATAGAAAACAGTACCTTACACTTTCCTGACGTTTCCAATCACATGAATATTCGATAAGAAGCTGTTTTGGACAGCTTTTCCTTCCTTCATGCCAAACACTTGGCAGACCTCCGTGCACCGTCCAGAACACGATGGGAGATGTTTTCTGTGCTCCTGCAGGTTTTCCTTGCCAGACGGAGTGGAAAAGCTTTCTGCTAGGATGTAGACCAGAAAAGAAGCTAAAGACGAAGGTATGACGCTCTCCGGAGCTAAGAACCGCTCTCGGGCTTCTTTCGGCAGAAGCGGCGCTAAGAGAGCACTGTGAGCGGTACAATCGTCTTTGCGCGAAGAAGCCGCTTCTTCGGCTCCGGGAGCCGGAGAGAGCGGCAGCATCGGAAAGGTGAAGAAGGAAGCTGTACAACACTGGGATTGTGTGCGCAGCTTGCCAACTGATAGAAAACAGTACCTTACACTTTCCTGACGTTTCCAATCACATGAATATTCGATTGGAAGCTGGTTTGGACAACTTTCCTTTTCTTCTTGTCAAACACTTGGCAGACCTCCGTGCAACGTCCAGAACATGATGGGAGATGTTTTCTGTGCTCCCGCAGGTTTTCCTTGCCAGACGGAGTGGAAAAGCTTTCTGCTAGGATGTAGACCACAAAAGACGCTAAAGACGAAGGTACGATGCTCTCCGGAGATAAGAGCCGCTCCCGGGCTTCTTTCGGCAGAAGCGGCGCTAAGAGAGCACTGTGAGTGGTACAATCGTCTATGCGCGAAGAAGCCGCTTCTTCGGCTCCGGGAGCCGGAGAGAGCGGCAGCATCGGAAAGGTGAAGAAGGAAGCTGTACAACACTGGGATTCTGTGCGCAGCTTGCCAACTGATAGAAAACAGTACCTTACAATTTCCTGACGTTTCCAATTACATGAATATTCGATAAGAAGCTGTTTTGGACAGCTTTTCCTTCCTTCATGCCTAACACTTGGCAGACCTCCGTGCAACGTCCAGAACACGATGGGAGATGTTTTCTGTGCTCCTGCAGGTTTTCCTTGCCAGACGGAGTGGAAAAGCTTTCTGCTAGGATGTAGACCACAAAAGACGCTAAAGACGAAGGTATGATGCTCTCCGGAGCTAAGAGCCGCTCCCGGGCTTCTTTCGGCAGAAGCGGCGCTAAGAGAGTACTGTGAGCAGTACAATCGTCTTTGCGCGAAGAAGCCGCTTCTTCGGCTCCGGGAGCCGGAGAGAGCGTCAGCATCGGAAAGGTGAAGAAGGAAGCTGTACAACACTGGGATTGTGTGCGCAGCTTGCCAACTGATAGAAAACAGTACCTTACACTTTCCTGACGTTTCCAATCACATGAATATTCGATAAGAAGCTGTTTTGGACAGCTTTTCCTTCCTTCATGCCAAACACTTGGCAGACCTCCGTGCACCGTCCAGAACACGATGGGAGATGTTTTCTGTGCTCCTGCAGGTTTTCCTTGCCAGACAGAGTGGAAAAGCTTTCTGCTAGGATGTAGACCACAAAAGACGCTAAAGACGAAGGTATGATGCTCTCCGGAGCTAAGAGCCGCTCCCGGGCTTCTTTCGGCAGAAGCGGCGCTAAGAGAGCACTGTGAGCGGTACAATCGTCTTTGCGCGAAGAAGCCGCTTCTTCGGCTCCGGGAGCCGGAGAGAGCGGCAGCATCGGAAAGGTGAAGAAGGAAGCTGTACAACACTGGGATTGTGTGCGCAGCTTGCCAACTGATAGAAAACAGTACCTTACACTTTCCTGACGTTTCCAATCACATGAATATTCGATAAGAAGCTGTTTTGGACAGCTTTTCCTTCCTTCATGCCAAACACTTGGCAGACCTCCGTGCACCGTCCAGAACACGATGGGAGATGTTTTCTGTGCTCCTGCAGGTTTTCCTTGCCAGACAGAGTGGAAAAGCTGTCTGCTAGGATGTAGACCACAAAAGACGCTAAAGACGAAGGTATGATGCTCTCCGGAGCTAAGAGCCGCTCCCGGGCTTCTTTCGGCAGAAGCGGCACTAAGAGAGCACTGTGAGCGGTACAATCGTCTTTGCGCGAAGAAGCCGCTTCTTCGGCTCCGGGAGCCGGAGAGAGCGGCAGCATCGGAAAGGTGAAGAAGGAAGCTGTACAACACAGGGATTGTGTGCGCAGCTTGCCAACTGATAGAAAACAGTACCTTACACTTTCCTGACGTTTCCAATCACATGAATATTCGATAAGAAGCTGTTTTGGACAGCTTTTCCTTCCTTCATGCCAAACACTTGGCAGACCTCCGTGCACCGTCCAGAACACGATGGGAGATGTTTTCTGTGCTCCCGCAGGTTTTCCTTGCCAGACAGAGAGGAAAAGCTTTCTGCTAGGATGTAGACCACAAAAGCTGCTAAAGACGAAGGTACGATGCTCTCCGGAGCTAAGAGCCGCTCCCGGGCTTCTTTCGGCAGAAGCGGCGCTAAGAGGGCACTGTGAGCGGTACAATCGTCTTTGCGCGAAGAAGCCGCTTCTTCGGCTCCGGGAGCCGGAGAGAGCGTCAGCATCGGAAAGGTGAAGAAGGTAGCTGTACAACACTGGGATTGTGTGCGCAGCTTGCCAACTGATAGAAAACAGTACCTTACACTTTCCTGACGTTTCCAATCACATGAATATTCGATTGGAAGCTGTTTTAGACAGCTTTTTTTCCTTCATGCCAAACACTTGGCAGACCTCTGTGCACCGTCCAGAACATGATGGGAGATATTTTCTGTGCTCCCGCAGGTTTTCCTTGCCAGACGGAGTGGAAAAGCTTTCTGCTAGGATGTAGACCACAAAAGACGCTAAAGACGAAGGTACGATGCTCTCCGGAGCTAAGAGCCGCTCCCGGGCTTCTTTCGGCAGAAGCCGCGCTAAGAGAGTACTGTGAGCAGTACAATCGTCTTTGCGCGAAGAAGCCGCTTCTTCGGCTCCGGGAGCCGGAGAGAGCGTCAGCATCGGAAAGGTGAAGAAGGAAGCTGTACAACACTGGGATTGTGTGCGCAGCTTGCCAACTGATAGAAAACAGTACCTTACACTTTCCTGACGTTTCCAATTACATGAATATTCGATAAGAAGCTGTTTTGGACAGCTTTTCCTTCCTTCATGCCAAACACTTGGCAGACCTCCGTGCACCATCCAGAACACGATGGGAGATGTTTTCTGTGCTCCTGCAGGTTTTCCTTGCCAGACAGAGTGGAAAAGCTTTCTGCTAGGATGTAGACCTCCAAAGACGCTAAAGACGAAGGTATGATGCTCTCCGGAGCTAAGAGCCGCTCCCGGGCTTCTTTCGGCAGAAGCGGCGCTAAGAGAGCACTGTGAGCGGTACAATCGTCTTTGCGCGAAGAAGCCGCTTCTTCGGCTCCGGGAGCCGGAGAGAGCGTCAGCATCGGAAAGGTGAAGAAGGAAGCTGTACAACACTGGGATTGTGTGCGCAGCTTGCCAACTGATAGAAAACAGTACCTTACACTTTCCTGACGTTTCCAATCACATGAATATTCGATGAGAAGCTGTTTTGGACAGCTTTTCTTACCTTCATGCCAAACACTTGGCAGACTTCCGTGCAACGTCCAGAACACGATGGGAGATGTTTTCTGTGCTCCCGCAGGTTTTCCTTGCCAGACAGAGTGGAAAAGCTTTCTGCTAGGATGTAGACCACAAAAGACGCTAAAGACGAAGGTACGATGCTCTCCGGAGCTAAGAGCCGCTCCCGGGCTTCTTTCGGCAGAAGCGGCGCTAAGAGAGCACTGTGAGCGGTACAATCATCTATGCGCGAAGAAGCCGCTTCTTCGGCTCCGGGAGCCGGAGAGAGCGGCAGCATCGGAAAGGTGAAGAAGGAAGCTGTACAACACTGGGATTGTGTGCGCAGCTTGCCAACTGATAGAAAACAGTACCTTACACTTTCCTGACGTTTCCAATCACATGAATATTCGATAAGAATCTGTTTTGGACAGCTTTTCTTTCCTTCATGCCAAACACTTGGCAGACCTCCGTGCACCGTCCACAACACGATGGGAGATGTTTTCTGTGCTCCCGCAGGTTTTCCTTGCCAGACAGAGTGGAAAAGCTTTCTGCTAAGATGTAGACCACAAAAGACGCTAAAGACGAAGGTACGATTCTCTCCGGAGCTAAGAGCCGCTCCCGGGCTTCTTTCGGCAGAAGCGGTGCTAAGAGAGTACTGTGAGCGCTACAATCGTCTTTGCGCGAAGAAGCCGCTTCTTCGGCTCCGGGAGCCGGAGAGAGCGTCAGCATCGGAAAGGTGAAGAAGGAAGCTGTACAACACTGGGATTGTGTGCGCAGCTTGCCAACTGATAGAAAACAGTACCTTACACTTTCCTGACGTTTCCAATCACATGAATATTCGATTGGAAGCTGGTTTGGACAACATTCCTTTTCTTCTTGTCAAACACTTGGCAGACCTCCGTGCAACGTCCAGAACATGATGGGAGATGTTTTCTGTGCTCCCGCAGGTTTTCCTTGCCAGACGGAGTGGAAAAGCTTTCTGCTAGGATGTAGACCAAAAAAGACGTTAAAGACGAAGGTACGATGCTCTCCGGAGCTAAGAGCCGCTCCCGGGCTTCTTTCGGCAGAAGCGGCACTAAGAGAGCACTGTGAGCGGTACAATCGTCTTTGCGCGAAGAAGCCGCTTCTTCGGCTCCGGGAGCCGGAGAGAGCGGCAGCACCGGAAAGGTGAAGAAGGAAGCTGTACAACACTGGGATTGTGTGCGCAGCTTGCCAACTGATAGAAAACAGTACCTTACACTTTCCTGACGTTTCCAATCACATGAATATTCGATTGGAAGCTGTTTTGGACACCTTTTCTTTCCTTCATGCCAAACACTTGGCAGACCTCCGTGCAACGTCCAGAACACGATGGGAGATGTTTTCTGTGTTCCCGCAGGTTTTCCTTGCCAGACAGAGTGGAAAAGCTTTCTGCTAGGATGTAGACCACAAAAGACGCTAAAGACGAAGGTACGATGCTCTCCGGAGATAAGAGCCGCTCCCGGGCTTCTTTCGGCAGAAGCGGCGCTAAGAGAGCACTGTGAGCGGTACAATCGTCTTTGCGCGAAGAAGCCGCTTCTTCGGCTCCGGGAGCCGGAGAGAGCGGCAGCATCGGAAAGGTGAAGAAGGAAGCTGTACAACACTGGGATTGTGTGCGCAGCTTGCCAACTGATAGAAAACAGTACCTTACACTTTCCTGACCTTTCCAACCACATGAATATTCGATAAGAAGCTGTTTTGGACACCTTTTCTTTCCTTCATGCCAAACACTTGGCAGACCTCCCTGCACCTTCCAGAACACGATGGGAGATGTTTTCTGTGCTCCCGCAGGTTTTCCTTGCCAGACAGAGTGGAAAAGCTTTCTGCTAGGATGTAGACCACAAAAGACGCTAAAGACGAAGGTACGATGCTCTCCGGAGCTAAGAGCCGCTCCCGGGCTTCTTTCGGCAGAAGCGGCGCTAAGAGAGCACTGTGAGCGGTACAATCGTCTTTGCGCGAAGAAGCCGCTTCTTCGGCTCCGGGAGCCGGAGAGAGCGTCAGCATCGGAAAGGTGAAGAAGGAAGCTGTACAACACTGGGATTGTGTGCGCAGCTTGCCAACTGATAGAAAACAGTACCTTACACTTTCCTGACGTTTCCAATCACATGAATATTCGATAAGAAGCTGTTTTGGACAGCTTTTCTTTCCTTCATGCCAAACACTTGGCAGACCTCCGTGCACCGTCCAGAACATGATGGGAGATGTTTTCTGTGCTCCCGCAGGTTTTCCTTGCCAGACAGAGAGGAAAAGCTTTCTGCTAGGATGTAGACCACAAAAGACGCTAAAGACGAAGGTACGATGCTCTCCGGAGCTAAGAGCCGCTCCCGGGCTTCTTTCGGCAGAAGCGGCGCTAAGAGAGCACTGTGAGCGGTACAATCGTCTATACACGAAGAAGCCGCTTCTTCGGCTCCGGGAGCCGGAGAGAGCGGCAGCATCGGAAAGGTGAAGAAGGAAGCTGTACAACACTGGGATTGTGTGCGCAGCTTGCCAACTGATAGAAAACAGTACCTTACACTTTCCTGACGTTTCCAATCACATGAATATTCGATAAGAAGCTGTTTTGGACAGCTTTTCTTTCCTTCATGCCAAACACTTGGCAGACCTCCGTGCACCGTCCACAACACGATGGGAGATGTTTTCTGTGCTCCCGCAGGTTTTCCTTGCCAGACAGAGTGGAAAAGCTTTCTGCTAAGATGTAGACCACAAAAGACGCTAAAGACGAATGTACGATTCTCTCCGGAGCTAAGAGCCGCTCCCGGGCTTCTTTCGGCAGAAGCGGCGCTAAGAGAGTACTGTGAGCGGTACAATCGTCTTTGCGCGAAGAAGCCGCTTCTTCGGCTCAGGGATCCGGAGAGAGCGTCAGCATCGGAAAGGTGAAGAAGGAAGCTGTACAACACTGGTATTGTGTGCGCAGCTTGCCAACTGATAGAAAACAGTACCTTACACTTTCCTGACGTTTCCAATCACATGAATATTCGATTGGAAGCTGGTTTGGACAACTTTCCTATTCTTCTTGTCAAACACTTGGCAGACATCCGTGCAACGTCCAGAACATGATGGGAGATGTTTTCTGTGCTCCCGCAGGTTTTCCTTGCCAGACGGAGTGGAAAAGCTTTCTGCTAGGATGTAGACCAAAAAAGACGCTAAAGACGAAGGTACGATGCTCTCCGGAGCTAAGAGCCGCTCCCGGGCTTCTTTCGGCAGAAGCGGCGCTAAGAGAGTACTGTGAGCAGTACAATCGTCTTTGCGCGAAGAAGCCGCTTCTTCGGCTCCGGGAGCCGGAGAGAGCGGCAGCATCGGAAAGGTGAAGAAGGAAGCTGGACAACACTGGGATTGTGTGCGCAGCTTGCCAACTGATAGAAAACAGTACCTTACACTTTCCTGACGTTTCCAATTACATGAATATTCGATAAGAAGCTGTTTTGGACTACTTTTCTTTCCTTCATGCCAAACACTTGGCAGACCTCCGTGCAACGTCCAGAACACGATGGGAGATGTTTTCTGTGCTCCCGCAGGTTTTCCTTGCCAGACGGAGTGGAAAAGCTTTCCGCTAGGATGTAGACCACAAAAGACGCTAAAGACGAAGGTACGATGCTCTCCGGAGCTAAGAGCCGCTCCCGGGCTTCTTTCGGCAGAAGCGGCGCTAAGAGAGCACTATGAGCGGTACAATCGTCTTTGCGCGAAGAAGCCGCTTCTTCGGCTCCGGGAGCCGGAGAGAGCGGCAGCATCGGAAAGGTGAAGAAGGAAGCTGGACAACACTGGGATTGTGTGCGCAGCTTGCCAACTGATAGAAAACAGTACCTTACACTTTCCTGACGTTTCCAATTACATGAATATTCGATAAGAAGCTGTTTTGGACAGCTTTTCCTTCCTTCATGCCAAACACTTGGCAGACATCCGTGCACCGTCCAGAACACGATGGGAGATGTTTTCTGTGCTCCTGCAGGTTTTCCTTGCCAGACAGAGAGGAAAAGCTTTCTGCTAGGATGTAGACCACAAAAGAAGCTAAAGACGATGGTACGATGCTCTCCGGAGATAAGAGCCGCTCCCGGGCTTCTTTCGGCAGAAGCGGCGCTAAGAGAGCACTGTGAGCGGCACAATCATCTTTGCGCGAAGAAGCCGCTTCTTCGGCTCCGGGAGCCGGAGAAAGCGGCAGCATCGGAAAGGTGAAGAAGGAAGCTGTACAACACTGGGATTGTGTGCGCAGCTTGCCAACTGATAGAAAACAGTACCTTAGACTTTCCTGACGTTTCCAATCACATGAATATTCGATTGGAAGCTGTTTTGGACACCTTTTCTTTCCTTCATGCCAAACACTTGGCAGACCTCCGTGCAACGTCCAGAACACGATGGGAGATGTTTTCTGTGTTCCCGCAGGTTTTCCTTGCCAGACAGAGTGGAAAAGCTTTCTGCTAGGATGTAGACCACAAAAGACGCTAAAGACGAAGGTACGATGCTCTCCGGAGATAAGAGCCGCTCCCGGGCTTCTTTCGGCAGAAGCAGCGCTAAGAGAGCACTGTGAGCGGTACAATCGTCTTTGCGCGAAGAAGCCACTTCTTCGGCTCCGGGAGAGGGAGAGAGCGGCAGCATCGGAAAGGTGAAGAAGGAAGCTGTACAACACTGGGATTGTGTGCGCAGCTTGCCAACTGATAGAAAACAGTACCTTACACTTTCCTGACGTTTCCAATTACATGAATATTCGATAAGAAGCTGTTTTGGACAACTTTTCTTTCCTTCATGCCAAGCACTTGGCAGACCTCCGTGCACCGTCCAGAACACGATGGGAGATGTTTTCTGTGCTCCCGCAGGTTTTCCTTGCCAGACAGAGTGGAAAAGCTTTCTGCTAGGATGTAGACCACAAAAGACGCTAAAGACGAAGGTACGATGCTCTCCGGAGATAAGAGCCGCTCCTGGGCTTCTTTCGGCAGAAGCGGCGCTAAGAGAGCACTGTGAGCGGTACAATCGTCTTTGCGCGAAGAAGCCACTTCTTCGGCTCCGGGAGCCGGAGAGAGCGGCAGCATCGGAAAGGTGAAGAAGGAAGCTGTACAACACTGGGATTGTGTGCGCAGCTTGCCAACTGATAGAAAACAGTACCTTACACTTTCCTGACGTTTCCAATCACATGAATATTCGATAAGAAGCTGTTTTGTACAGCTTTTCCTTCCTTCATGCCAAACACTTGGCAGACCTCCGTGCACCGTCCAGAACACGATGGGAGATGTTTTCTGTGCTCCTGCAGGTTTTCCTTGCCAGACGGAGTGGAAAAGCTTTCTGCTAGGATGTAGACCACAAAAGACGCTAAAGACGAAGGTATGATGCTCTCCGGAGCTAAGAGCCGCTCCCGAGCTTCTTTTGGCAGAAGCGGCGCTAAGAGAGCACTGTGAGCGGTACAATCGTCTTTGCGCGAAGAAGCCGCTTCTTCGGCTCCGGGAGCCGGAGAGAGCGGCAGCATCGGAAAGGTGAAGAAGGAAGCTGTACAACACTGGGATTGTGTGCGCAGCTTGCCAACTGATAGAAAACAGTACCTTACACTTTCCTGACGTTTCCAATTACATGAATATTCGATAAGAAGCTGTTTTGGACAGCTTTTCCTTCCTTCATGCCAAACACTTGGCAGACCCCCATGCACCGTCCAGAAAATGATGGGAGATGTTTTCTGTGCTCCCGCAGGTTTTCCTTGCCAGACAGAGTGGAAAAGATTTCTGCTAGGATGTAGACCACAAAAGACGCTAAAGACGAAGGTACGATGCTCTCCGGAGCTAAGAGCCGCTCCCGGGCTTCTTTCGGCAGAAGCGGCGCTAAGAGAGTACTGTGAGCGGTACAATCGTCTTTGCGCGAAGAAGCCGCTTCTTCGGCTCCGGGAGCCGGAGAGAGCGTCAGCATCGGAAAGGTGAAGAAGGAAGCTGTACAACACTGGGATTGTGTGCGCAGCTTGCCAACTGATAGAAAACAGTACCTTACACTTTCCTGACATTTCCAATTACATGAATATTCGATAAGAAGCTGTTTTGGACAGCTTTTCCTTCCTTCATGCCAAACACTTGGCAGACCTCCGTGCACCGTCCAGAACATGATGGGAGATGTTTTCTGTGCTCCCGCAGGTTTTCCTTGCCAGACGGAGTGGAAAAGCTTTCTGCTAGGATGTAGACCACAAAAGAAGCTAAAGACGAAGGTACGATGCTCTCCGGAGATAAGAGCCGCTCCCGGGCTTCTTTCGGCAGAAGCGGCGCTAAGAGAGCACTGTGAGCGGTACAATCGTCTTTGCGCGAAGAAGCCGCTTCTTCGGCTCCGGGAGCCGGAGAGAGCGGCAGCATCGGAAAGGTGAAGAAGGAAGCTGTACAACACTGGGATTGTGTGCGCAGCTTGCCAACTGATAGAAAACAGTACCTTACACTTTCCTGACGTTTCCAATCACATGAATATTCGATTGGAAGCTGGTATGGACATCTTTCCTTTTCTTCTTGTCAAACACTTGGCAGACCTCCGTGCAACGTCCAGAACATGATGGGAGATGTTTTCTGTGCTCCCGCAGGTTTTCCTTGCCAGACAGAGTGGAAAAGCTTTCTGCTAGGATGTAGACCACAAAAGACGCTAAAGACGAAGGTACGATGCTCTCCGGAGATAAGAGCCGCTCCTGGGCTCCTTTCGGCAGAAGCGGCGCTAAGAGAGCTCTGTGAGCGGTACAATCGTCTTTGCGCGAATAAGCCACTTCTTCGGCTCCGGGAGCCGGAGAGAGCGGCAGCATCGGAAAGGTGAAGAAGGAAGCTGTACAACACTGGGATTGTGTGCGCAGCTTGCCAACTGATAGAAAACAGTACCTTACACTTTCCTGACGTTTCCAATCACATGAATATTCGATAAGAAGCTGTTTTGTACAGCTTTTCCTTCCTTCATGCCAAACACTTGGCAGACCTCTGTGCAACGTCCAGAACACGATGGGAGATGTTTTCTGTGCTCCCGCAGGTTTTCCTTGCCAGACGGAGTGGAAAAGCTTTCCGCTAGGATGTAGACCACAAAAGACGCTAAAGACGAAGGTACGATGCTCTCAGGAGCTAAGAGCTGCTCCCGGGCTTCTTTCGGCAGAAGCCGCGCTAAGAGAGCACAGTGAGCGGTACAATCGTCTTTGCGCGAAGAAGCTGCTTCTTCGGCTCCGGGAGCCGGAGAGAGCGTCAGCATCGGAAAGGTGAAGAAGGAAGCTGTACAACACTGGGATTGTGTGCGCAGCTTGCCAACTGATAGAAAACAGTACCTTACACTTTCCTGACGTTTCCAATTACATGAATATTCGATAAGAAGCTGTTTTGGACAGCTTTTCCTTCCTTCATGCCAAACACTTGGCAGACCTCCGTGCACCGTCCAGAACACGATGGGAGATGTTTTCTGTGCTCCTGCAGGTTTTCCTTGCCAGACGGAGTGGAAAAGCTTTCCGCTAGGATGTAGACCACAAAAGACGCTAAAGACGAAGGTACGATGCTCTCAGGAGCTAAGAGCTGCTCCCGGGCTTCTTTCGGCAGAAGCCGCGCTAAGAGAGCACAGTGAGCGGTACAATCGTCTTTGCGCGAAGAAGCTGCTTCTTCGGCTCCGGGAGCCGGAGAGAGCGTCAGCATCGGAAAGGTGAAGAAGGAAGCTGTACAACACTGGGATTGTGTGCGCAGCTTGCCAACTGATAGAAAACAGTACCTTACACTTTCCTGACGTTTCCAATTACATGAATATTCGATAAGAAGCTGTTTTGGACAGCTTTTCCTTCCTTCATGCCAAACACTTGGCAGACCTCCGTGCACCGTCCAGAACACGATGGGAGATGTTTTCTGTGCTCCTGCAGGTTTTCCTTGCCAGACAGAGTGGAAAAGCTTTCTGCTAGGATGTAGACCACAAAAGACGCTAAAGACGAAGGTATGATGCTCTCCGGAGCTAAGAGCCGCTCCCGGGCTTCTTTCGGCAGAAGCGGCGCTAAGAGAGCACTGTGAACGGTACAATCGTCTTTGCGCGAAGAAGCCGCTTCTTCGGCTCCGGGAGCCGGAGAGAGCGGCAGCATCGGAAAGGTGAAGAAGGAAGCTGGACAACACTGGGATTGTGTGCGCAGCTTGCCAACTGATAGAAAACAGTACCTTACACTTTCCTGACGTTTCCAACCATATGAATATTCGATAAGAAGCTGTTTTGGACAGCTTTTCTTTCCTTCATGCCAAACACTTGGCAGACCTCCGTGCACCGTCCAGAAGACGATGGGAGATGTTTTCTGTGCTCCCGCAGGTTTTCCTTGCCAGACAGAGTGGAAAAGCTTTCTGCTAGGATGTAGACCACAAAAGACGCTAAAGGCGAAGGTACGATGCTCTCCGGAGCTAAGAGCCGCTCCCGGGCTTCTTTCGGCAGAAGCGGCGCTAAGAGAGCACTGTGAGTGGTACAATCGTCTTTGCGCGAAGAAGCCGCTTCTTCGGCTCCGGGAGCCGGAGAGAGCGGCAGCATCGGAAAGGTGAAGAATGAAGCTGTACAACACTGGGATTGTGTGCGCAGCTTGCCAACTGATAGAAAACAGTACCTTACACTTTCCTGACGTTTCCAATCACATGAATATTCGATAAGAAGCTGTTTTGGACAGCTTTTCTTTCCTTCATGCCAAACACTTGGCAGACCTCCGTGCACCGTCCAGAAAATGATGGGAGATGTTTTCTGTGCTCCCGCAGGTTTTCCTTGCCAGACAGAGTGGAAAAGATTTCTGCTAGGATGTAGACCACAAAAGACGGTAAAGACGAAGGTACGATGCTCTCCGGAGCTAAGAGCCGCTCCCGGGCTTCTTTCGGCAGAAGCGGCGCTAAGAGAGTACTGTGAGCGGTACAATGGTCTTTGCGCGAAGAAGCCGCTTCTTCGGCTCCGGGAGCTGGAGAGATCGTCAGCATCAAAAAGGTGAAGAAGGTAGCTGTACAACACTGGGATTGTGTGCGCAGCTTGCCAACTGATAGAAAACAGTACCTTACACTTTCCTGACGTTTCCAATCACATGAATATTCGATAAGAAGCTGTTTTGGACAGCTTTTCTTTCCTTCATACCAAACACGTGGCAGACCTCCGTGCACCGTCCAGAACATGATGGGAGATGTTTTCTGTGCTCCCGCAGGTTTTCCTTGCCAGACGGAGTGGAAAAGCTTTCTGCTAGGATGTAGACCACAAAAGACGCTAAAGACGAAGGTACGATGCTCTCCGGAGATCAGAGCCGCTCCCAGGCTTCTTTCGGCAGAAGCGGCGCTAAGAGAGTACTGTGAGCAGTACAATCGTCTTTGCGCGAAGAAGCCGCTTCTTCAGCTCCGGGAGCCGGAGAGAGCGTCAGCATCGGAAAGGTGAAGAAGGAAGCTGTACAACACTGGGATTGTGTGCGCAGCTTGCCAACTGATAGAAAACAGTACCTTACACTTTCCTGACATTTCCAATTACATGAATATTCGATAAGAAGCTGTTTTGGACAGCTTTTCCTTCCTTCATGCCAAACACTTGGCAGACCTCCGTGCACCGTCCAGAACACGATAGGAGATGTTTTCTGTGCTCCTGCAGGTTTTCCTTGCCAGACAGAGTGGAAAAGCCTTCTGCTAGGATGTAGACCACCAAAGACGCTAAAGACGAAGGTATGATGATCTCCGGAGCTAAGAGCCGCTCCCGGGCTTCTTTCGGCAGAAGCGGCGCTAAGAGAGCACTGTGAGCGGTACAATCGTCTTTGCGTGAAGAAGCCGCTTCTTCGGCTCAGGGATCCGGAGAGAGCGTCAGCATCGGAAAGGTGAAGAAGGAAGCTGTACAACACTGGGATTGTGTGCGCAGCTTGCCAACTGATAGAAAACAGTACCTTACACTTTCCTGACGTTTCCAATCACATGAATATTCGATGAGAAGCTGTTTTGGACAGCTTTTCTTTCCTTCATGCCAAACACTTGGCAGACCTCCGTGCAACGTCCAGAACACGATGGGAGATGTTTTCTGTGCTCCCGCAGGTTTTCCTTGCCAGACGGAGTGGAAAAGCTTTCTGCTAAGATGTAGACCACAAAAGACGCTAAAGACGAAGGTACGATTCTCTCCGGAGCTAAGAGCCGCTCCCGGGCTTCTTTCGGCAGAAGCGGCGCTAAGAGAGTACTGTGAGCGCTACAATCGTCTTTGCGCGAAGAAGCCGCTTCTTCGGCTCCGGGAGCCGGAGAGAGCGTCAGCATCGGAAAGGTGAAGAAGGAAGCTGTACAACACTGGGATTGTGTGCGCAGCTTGCCAACTGATAGAAAACAGTACCTTACACTTTCCTGACGTTTCCAATCACATGAATATTCGATTGGAAGCTGGTTTGGACAACTTTCCTTTTCTTCTTGTCAAACACTTGGCAGACCTCCGTGCAACGTCCAGAACATGATGGGAGATGTTTTCTGTGCTCCCGCAGGTTTTCCTTGCCAGACGGAGTGGAAAAGCTTTCTGCTAGGATGTAGACCAAAAAAGACGCTAAAGACGAAGGTACGATGCTCTCCGGAGCTAAGAGCCGCTCCCGGGCTTCTTTTGGCAGAAGCGGCGCTAAGAGAGTACTGTGAGCAGTACAATCGTCTTTGCGCGAAGAAGCCGCTTCTTCGGCTCCGGGAGCCGGAGAGAGCGGCAGCATCGGAAAGGTGAAGAAGGAAGCTGGACAACACTGGGATTGTGTGCGCAGCTTGCCAACTGATAGAAAACAGTACCTTACACTTTCCTGACGTTTCCAATCACATGAATATTCGATAAGAAGCTGTTTTGGACAACTTTTCTTTCCTTCATGCCAAACACTTGGCAGACCTCCGTGCACCGTCCAGAACACGATGGGAGATGTTTTCTGTGCTCCCGCAGGTTTTCCTTGCCAGACGGAGTGGAAAAGCTTTCCGCTAGGATGTAGACCACAAAAGACGCTAAAGACGAAGGTACGATGCTCTCCGGAGCTAAGAGCCGCTCCCGGGCTTCTTTCGGCAGAAGCCGCGCTAAGAGAGCACTATGAGCGGTACAATCGTCTTTGCGCGAAGAAGCCGCTTCTTCGGCTCCGGGAGCCGGAGAGAGCGTCAGCATCGGAAAGGTGAAGAAGGAAGCTGTACAACACTGGGATTGTGTGCGCAGCTTGCCAACTGATAGAAAACAGTACCTTACACTTTCCTGACGTTTCCAATTACATGAATATTCGATAAGAAGCTGTTTTGGACAGCTTTTCCTTCCTTCATGCCAAACACTTGGCAGACCTCCGTGCACCGTCCAGAACACGATGGGAGATGTTTTCTGTGCTCCTGCAGGTTTTCCTTGCCAGACAGAGTGGAAAAGCTTTCCGCTAGGATGTAGACCACAAAAGACGCTAAAGACGAAGGTACGATGCTCTCCGGAGCTAAGAGCCGCTCCCGGGCTTCTTTCTGCAGAAGCCGCGCTAAGAGAGCACAGTGAGCGGTACAATCGTCTTTGCGCGAAGAAGCCGCTTCTTCGGCTCCGGGAGCCGGAGAGAGCGGCAGCATCGGAAAGGTGAAGAAGGAAGCTGTACAACACTGGGATTGTGTGCGCAGCTTGCCAACTGATAGAAAACAGTACCTTACACTTTCCTGACGTTTCCAATTACATGAATATTCGATTGGAAGCTGTTTTGGACAGCTTTTCCTTCCTTCATGCCAAACACTTGGCAGACCTCCGTGCACCGTCCAGAACACGATGGGAGATGTTTTCTGTGCTCCTGCAGGTTTTCCTTGCCAGACGGAGTGGAAAAGCTTTCTGCTAGGATGTAGACCACAAAAGACGCTAAAGACGAAGGTATGATGCTCTCCGGAGCTAAGAGCCGCTCCCGGGCTTCTTTCGGCAGAAGCGGCGCTAAGAGAGCACTGTGAGCGGTACAATCGTCTTTGCGCGAAGAAGCCGCTTCTTCGGCTCCGGGAGCCGGAGAGAGCGGCAGCATCGGAAAGGTGAAGAAGGAAGCTGTACAACACTGGGATTGTGTGCGCAGCTTGCCAACTGATAGAAAACAGTACCTTACACTTTCCTGACGTTTCCAATCACATGAATATTCGATTGGAAGCTGGTTTGGACAGCTTTTCTTTCCTTCTTGTCAAACACTTGGCAGACCTCCGTGCAACGTCCAGAACATGAAGGGAGATATTTTCTGTGCTCCCGCAGGTTTTCCTTGCCAGACGGAGTGGAAAAGCTTTCTGCTAGGATGTAGACCACAAAAGACGCTAAAGACGAAGGTACGATGCTCTCCGGAGCTAAGAGCCGCTCCCGGGCTTCTTTCGGCAGAAGCGGCGCTAAGAGAGTACTGTGAGCAGTACAATCGTCTTTGCGCGAAGAAGCCGCTTCTTCGGCTCCGGGAGCCGGAGTGAGCGTCAGCATCGCAAAGGTGAAGAAGGAAGCTGTACAACACTGGGATTGTGTGCGCAGCTTGCCAACTGATAGAAAACAGTACCTTACACTTTCCTGACGTTTCCAATCACATGAATATTCGTTTGGAAGCTGTTTTGGACAGCTTTTCCTTCCTTCATGCCAAACACTTGGCAGACTTCCGTGCACCGTCCAGAACACGATGGGAGATGTTTTCTGTGCTCCTGCAGGTTTTCCTTGCCAGACAGAGTGGAAAAGCTTTCTGCTAGGATGTAGACCACAAAAGACGCTAAAGACGAAGGTACGATGCTCTCCGGAGCTAAGAGCCGCTCCTGGGCGTCTTTCGGCAGAAGCGGCGCTAAGAGAGCACTGTGAGCGGTACAATCGTCTATGCGCGAAGAAGCCGCTTCTTCGGCTCCGGGAGCCGGAGAGAGCGGCAGCATCGGAAATGTGAAGAAGGAAGCTGTACAACACTGGGATTGTGTGCGCAGCTTGCCAACTGATAGAAAACAGTACATTACACTTTCCTGACGTTTCCAATCACATGAATATTCGATTGGAATCTGGTTTGGACAACTTTCCTTTTCTTCTTGTCAAACACTTGGCAGACCTCCGTGCAATGTCCAGAACATGATGGGAGATGTTTTCTGTGCTCCCGCAGGTTTTCCTTGCCAGACGGAGTGGAAAAGCTTTCTGCTAGGATGTAGACCACAAAAGACGCTAAAGACGAAGGTACGATGCTCTCCGGAGAAAAGAGCCGCTCCCGGGCTTCTTTCGGCAGAAGCGGCGCTAAGAGAGTACTGTGAGCGGTACAATCGTCTTTGCGCGAAGAAGCCGCTTCTTCGGCTCCGGGAGCCGGAGAGAGCGGCAGCATCGGAAAGGTGAAGAAGGAAGCTGTACAACACTGGGATTGTGTGCGCAGCTTGCCAACTGATAGAAAACAGTACCTTACACTTTCCTGACGTTTCCAATCACATGAATATTCGATAAGAAGCTGTTTTGGACAACTTTCCTTTCTTTCATGCCAAACACTTGGTAGACCTCCGTGCAACGTCCAGAACACGATGGGAGATGTTTTCTGTGCTCCCGCAGGTTTTCCTTGCCAGACGGAGTGGAAAAGCTTTCCGCTAGGATGTAGACCACAAAAGACGCTAAAGACGAAGGTACGATGCTCTCCGGAGCTAAGAGCCGCTCCCGGGCTTCTTTCGGCAGAAGCCGCGCTAAGAGAGCACAGTGAGCGGTACAATCGTCTTTGCGCGAAGAAGCCGCTTCTTCGGCTCCGGGAGCTGGAGAGAGCGGCAGCATCGGAAAGGTGAAGAAGGAAGCTGCACAACACAGGGATTGTGTGCGCAGCTTGCCAACTGATAGAAAACAGTACCTTACACTTTCCTGACGTTTCCAATTACATGAATATTCGATAAGAAGCTGTTTTGGACAGCTTTTCCTTCCTTCATGCCAAAAACTTGGCAGACCTCCGTGCACCGTCCAGAACACGATGGGAGATGTTTTCTGTGCTCCTGCAGGTTTTCCTTGCCAGACGGAGTGGAAAAGCTTTCTGCTAGGATGTAGACCACAAAAGACGCTAAAGACGAAGGTATGATGTTCTCCGGAGCTAAGAGCCGCTCCCGGGCTTCTTTCGGCAGAAGCGGCGCTAAGAGAGCACTGTGAGCGGTACAATCGTCTTTGCGCGAAGAAGCCGCTTCTTCGGCTCCGGGAGCCGGAGAGAGCGGCAGCATCGGAAAGGTGAAGAAGGAAGCTGTACAACACTGGGATTGTGTGCGCAGCTTGCCAACTGATAGAAAACAGTACCTTACAGTTTCCTGACGTTTCCAATCACATGAATATTCGATTGGAAGCTGTTTTGGACACCTTTTCTTTCCTTCATGCCAAACACTTGGCAGACCTCCGTGCACCGTCCAGAACACGATGGGAGATGTTTTCTGTGTTCCCGCAGGTTTTCCTTGCCAGACAGAGTGGAAAAGCTTTCTGCTAGGATGTAGACCACAAAAGACGCTAAAGACGAAGGTACGATGCTCTCCGGAGATAAGAGCCGCTCCTGGGCTTCTTTCGGCAGAAGCGGCGCTAAGAGAGCACTGTGAGCGGTACAATCGTCTTTGCGCGAAGAAGCCGCTTCTTCGGCTCCGGGAGCCGGAGAGAGCGGCAGCATCGGAAAGGTGAAGAAGGAAGCTGTACAACACTGGGATTGTGTGCGCAGCTTGCCAACTGATAGAAAACAGTACCTTACACTTTCCTGACGTTTCCAATTACATGAATATTCGATTGGAAGCTGTTTTGGACAGCTTTTCCTTCCTTCATGCCAAACACTTGGCAGACGTCCGTGCACCGTCCAGAACACGATGGGAGATGTTTTCTGTGCTCCTGCAGGTTTTCCTTGCCAGACAGAGTGGAAAAGCTTTCTGCTAGGATGTAGACCACAAAAGACGCTAAAGACGAAGGTACGATGCTCTCCGGAGCTAAGAGCCGCTCCCGGGCTTCTTTCGGCAGAAGCGGCGCTAAGAGAGCACTGTGAGCGGTACAATCGTCTTTGCGCGAAGAAGCCGCTTCTTCGGCTCCGGGAGCCGGAGAGAGCGGCAGCATCGGAAAGGTGAAGAAGGAAGCTGTACAACACTGGGATTGTGTGCGCAGCTTGCCAACTGATAGAAAACAGTACCTTACACTTTCCTGACGTTTCCAATCACATGAATATTCGATAAGAAGCTGTTTTGGACACCTTTTCTTTCCTTCATGCCAAACACTTGGCAGACCTCCGTGCAACGTCCAGAACATGATGGGAGATGTTTTCTGTGCTCCCGCAGGTTTTCCTTGCCAGACAGAGTGGAAAAGCTTTCTGCTAGGATGTAGGCCACAAAAGACGCTAAATACAAAGGTACGATGCTCTCCGGAGCTAAGAGCCGCTCCCGGGCTTCTTTCGGCAGAAGCGGCGCTAAGAGAGCACTGTGAGCGGTACAATCGTCTTTGCGCGAAGAAGCCACTTCTTCGGCTCCGGGAGCCGGAGAGAGCGGCAGCATCGGAAAGGTGAAGAAGGAAGCTGTACAACATTGGGATTGTGTGCGCAGCCTCCCAACTGATAGAAAACAGTACCTTACACTTTCCTGACGTTTCCAATCACATGAATATTCGATAAGAAGCTGTTTTGGACACCATTTCTTTCCTACATGCCAAACACTTGGCAGACCTCCGTGCAACGTCCAGAACACGATGGGAGATGTTTTCTGTGCTCCTGCAGGTTTTCCTTGCCAGACAGAGTGGAAAAGCTTTCTGCTAGGATGTAGACCACAAAAGACGCTAAAGACGAAGGTACGATGCTCTCCGGAGCTAAGAGCCGCTCCCGGGCTTCTTTTGGCAGAAGCGGCGCTAAGCGAGCACTGTGAGCGGTACAATCGTCTTTGCGCGAAGAAGCCGCTTCTTCGGCTCCGGGAGCCGGAGAGAGCGGCAGCATCGGAAAGGTGAAGAAGGAAGCTGTACAACACAGGGATTGTGTGCGCAGCTTGCCAACTGATAGAAAACAGTACCTTACACTTTCCTGACGTTTCCAATCACATGAATATTCGATAAGAAGCTGTTTTGGACAGCTATTCTTTCCTTCATGCCAAACATTTGGCAGACCTCCGTGCACCGTCCAGAACACGATGGGAGATGTTTTCTGTGCTCCCGCAGGTTTTCCTTGCCAGACGGAGTGGAAAAGCTTTCTGCTAGGATGTAGACCACAAAAGACGCTAAAGACGAAGGTACGATGCTCTCCGGAGCTAAGAGCCGCTCCCGGGCTTCTTTCGGCAGAAGCGGCGCTAAGAGAGCACTGTGAGCGGTACAATCGTCTTTGCGCGAAGAAGCCGCTTCTTCGGCTCCGGGAGCCGGAGAGAGCGGCAGCATCGCAAAGGTGAAGAAGGAAGCTGTACAACACTGGGATTGTGTGCGCAGCTTGCCAACTGATAGAAAACAGTACCTTACACTTTCCTGACGTTTCCAATCACATGAATATTCGATGAGAAGCTGTTTTGGACACCATTGCTTTCCTTCATGCCAAACACTTGGCAGACCTCCGTGCACCGTCCAGAACACGATGGGAGATGTTTTCTGTGCTCCTGCAGGTTTTCCTTGCCAGACAGAGTGGAAAAGCTTTCTGCTAGGATGTAGACCACAAAAGACGCTAAAGACGAAGGTACGATGCTCTCCGCAGCTAAGAGCCGCTCCTGGGCTTCTTTCGGCAGAAGCTGCGCTAAGAGAGCACAGTGAGCGGTACAATCGTCTATGCGCGAAGAAGCCGCTTCTTCGGCTCCGGGAGCCGGAGAGAGCGGCAGCATCGGAAAGGTGAAGAAGGAAGCTGTACAACACTGGGATTGTGTGCGCAGCTTGCCAACTGATAGAAAACAGTACCTTACACTTTCCTGACGTTTCCAATTACATGAATATTCTTTAAGAAGCTGTTTTGGACTGCTTTTCCTTCCTTCATGCCAAACACTTGGCAGACCTCCGTGCACCGTCCAGAACACGATGGGAGATGTTTTCTGTGCTCCTGCAGGTTTTCCTTGCCAGACAGAGTGGAAAAGCTTTCTGCTAGGATGTAGACCACAAAAGACGCTAAAGACGAAGGTATGATGCTCTCCGGAGCTAAGAGCCGCTCCCGGGCTTCTTTCGGCAGAAGCGGCGCTAAGACAGCACTGTGAGCGGTACAATCGTCTTTGCGCGAAGAAGCCGCTTCTTCGGCTCCGGGAGCCGGAGAGAGCGGCAGCATCGGAAAGGTGAAGAAGGAAGCTGTACAACACTGGGATTGTGTGCGCAGCTTGCCAACTGATAGAAAACAGTACCTTACACTTTCCTGACGTTTCCAATCACATGAATATTCGATGAGAAGCTGTTTTGGACACCTTTTCTTTCCTTCATGCCAAACACTTGGCAGACCTCCGTGCAACGTCCAGAACACGATGGGAGATGTTTTCTGTGCTCCCGCAGGTTTTCCTTGCCAGACGGAGTGGAAAAGCTTTCTGCTAGGATGTTGACCACAAAAGACGCTAAATACAAAGGTACGATGCTCTCCGGAGCTAAGAGCCGCTCCCGGGCTTCTTTTGGCAGAAGCGGCGCTAAGAGAGCACTGTGAGCGGTACAATCGTCTTTGCGCGAAGAAGCCGCTTCTTCGGCTCCGGGAGCCGGAGAGAGCGGCAGCATCGGAAAGGTGAAGAAGGAAGCTGTACAACACTGGGATTGTGTGCGCAGCTTGCCAACTGCTAGAAAACAGTACCTTACACTTTCCTGACGTTTCCAATCACATGAATATTCGATAAGAAGCTGTTTTGGACAGCTTTTCTTTCCTACATGCCAAACACTTGGCAGACCTCCGTGCACCGTCCAGAACACGATGGGAGATGTTTTCTGTGCTCCCGCAGGTTTTCCTTGCCAGACGGAGTGGAAAAGCTTTCTGCTAGGATGTAGACCACAAAAGACGCTAAAGACGAAGGTACGATGCTCTCCGGAGCTAAGAGCCGCTCCCGGGCTTCTTTCGGCAGAAGCGGCGCTAAGAGAGCACTGTGAGCGGTACAATCGTCTTTGCGCGAAGAAGCCGCTTCTTCGGCTCCGGGAGCCGGAGAGAGCGGCAGCATCGGAAAGGTGAAGAAGGAAGCTGTACAACACTGGGATTGTGTGCGCAGCTTGCCAACTGATAGAAAACAGTACCTTACACTTTCCTGAAGTTTCCAATTACATGAATATTCGAAAAGAAGCTGTTTTGGACAGCTTTTCCTTCCTTCATGCCAAACACTTGGAAGACCTCCGTGCACCGTCCAGAACACGATGGGAGATGTTTTCTGTGCTCCTGCAGGTTTTCCTTGCCAGACGGAGTGGAAAAGCTTTCTGCTAGGATGTAGACCACAAAAGACGCTAAAGACGAAGGTATGATGCTCTCCGGAGCTAAGAGCCGCTCCCGGGCTTCTTTCGGCAGAAGCGGCGCTAAGAGAGTACTGTGAGCGGTACAATCGTCTTTGCGCGAAGAAGCCGCTTCTTCGGCTCCGGGAGCCGGAGAGAGCGGCAGCATCGGAAAGGTGAAGAAGGAAGCTGGACAACACTGGGATTGTGTGCGCAGCTTGCCAACTGATAGAAAACAGTACCTTACACTTTCCTGACGTTTCCAATCACATGAATATTCGATAAGAAGCTGTTTCAGACACCTTTACTTTCCTTCATGCCAAACACTTGGCAGACCTCCGTGCACCGTCCAGAACACGATGGGAGATGTTTTCTGTGCTCCCGCAGGTTTTCCTTGCCAGACGGAGTGGAAAAGCTTTCTGCTAGGATGTAGACCACAAAAGACGCTAAGACGAAGGTACGATGCTCTCCGGAGCTAAGAGCCGCTCCCGGGCTTCTTTCGGCAGAAGCGGCGCTAAGCGAGCACTGTGAGCGGTACAATCGTCTATGCGCGAAGAAGCCGCTTCTTCGGCTCCGGGAGCCGGAGAGAGCGGCAGCATCGGAAAGGTGAAGAAGGAAGCTGTACAACACTGGGATTGTGTGCGCAGCTTGCCAACTGATAGAAAACAGTACCTTACACTTTCCTGACATTTCCAACCACATGAATATTCGATAAGAAGCTGTTTTGGACACCTTTTCTTTCCTTCATGCCAAACACTTGGCAGACCTCCGTGCACCGTCCAGAACACGATGGGAGATGTTTTCTGTGCTCCCGCAGGTTTTCCTTGCCAGACAGAGTGGAAAAGCTTTCTGCTAGGATGTAGACCACAAAAGACGCTAAAGACGAAGGTACGATGCTCTCCGGAGCTAAGAGCCGCTCCCGGGCTTCTTTTGGCAGAAGCGGCGCTAAGAGAGTACTGTGAGCGGTACAATCGTCTTTGCGCGAAGAAGCCGCTTCTTCGGCTCCGGGAGCCGGAGAGAGCGGCAGCATCGGAAAGGTGAAGAAGGAAGCTGTACAACACTGGGATTGTGTGCGCAGCTTGCCAACTGATAGAAAACAGTACCTTACACTTTCCTGACGTTTCCAACCACATGAATATTCGATAAGAAGCTGTTTTGGACAGCTTTTCTTTCCTTCATGCCAAACACTTGGCAGACCTCCGTGCACCGTCCAGAACACGATGGGAGATGTTTTCTGTGTTCCCGCAGGTTTTCCTTGCCAGACAGAGTGGAAAAGCTTTCTGCTAGGATGTAGACCACAAAAGACGCTAAAGACGAAGGTACGATGCTCTCCGGAGCTAAGAGCCGCTCCCGGGCTTCTTTCGGCAGAAGCCGCGCTAAGAGAGCACTGTGAGCGGTACAATCGTCTTTGCGCGAAGAAGCCACTTCTTCGGCTGCGGGAGCCGGAGAGAGCGGCAGCATCGGAAAGGTGAAGAAGGAAGCTGTACAACACTGGGATTGTGTGCGCAGCTTGCCAACTGATAGAAAACAGTACCTTACACTTTCCTGACGTTTCCAACCACATGAATAATCGATAAGAAGCTGTTTTGGACACCTTTTCTTTCCTTCATGCCAAACACTTGGCAGACGTCCATGCACCGTCCAGAACACGATGGGAGATGTTTTCTGTGCTCCTGCAGGTTTTCCTTGCCAGACGGAGTGGAAAAGCTTTCTGCTAGGATGTAGGCCACAAAAGACGCTAAAGACGAAGGTATGATGCTCTCCGGAGCTAAGAGCTGCTCCCGGGCTTCTTTCGGCAGAAGCGGCGCTAAGAGAGCACTGTGAGCGGTACAATCGTCTTTGCGCGAAGAAGCCGCTTCTTCGGCTCCGGGAGCCGGAGAGAGCGTCAGCATCGGAAAGGTGAAGAAGGAAGCTGTACAACACTGGGATTGTTTGCGCAGCTTGCCAACTGATAGAAAACAGTACCTTACACTTTCCTGACGTTTCCAATCACATGAATATTCGATTGGAAGCTAGTTTGGACACCTTTTCTTTCCTTCATGCCAAACACTTGGCAGACATCCGTGCAACGTCCAGAACACGATGGGAGATGTTTTCTGTGTTCCCGCAGGTTTTCCTTGCCAGACAGAGTGGAAAAGCTTTCTGCTAGGATGTAGACCACAAAAGACGCTAAAGACGAAGGTACGATGCTCTCTGGAGATAAGAGCCGCTCCTGGGCTTCTTTCGGCAGAAGCGGCGCTAAGAGAGCACTGTGAGCGGTACAATCGTCTTTGCGCGAAGAAGCCACTTCTTCGGCTCCGGGAGCCGGAGAGAGCGGCAGCATCGGAAAGGTGAAGAAGGAAGCTGTACAACACTGGGATTGTGTGCGCAGCTTGCCAACTGATAGAAAACAGTACCTTACACTTTCCTGACGTTTCCAACCACAGGAATATTCGATAAGAAGCTGTTTTGGACAGCTTTTCTTTCCTTCATGCCAAACACTTGGCAGACCTCCGTGCAACGTCCAGAACACGATGGGAGATGTTTTCTGTGCTCCTGCAGGTTTTCCTTGCCAGACAGAGTGGAAAAGCTTTCTGCTAGGATGTAGACCACAAAAGACGCTAAAGACGAAGGTATGATGCTCTCCGGAGCTAAGAGCCGCTCCTGGGCTTCTTTCGGCAGAAGCGGCGCTAAGAGAGCACTGTGAGCGGTACAATCGTCTTTGCGCGAAGAAGCCGCTTCTTCGGCTCCGGGAGCCGGAGAGAGCGGCAGCATCGGAAAGGTGAAGAAGGAAGCTGTACAACACTGGGATTGTGTGCGCAGCTTGCCAACTGATAGAAAACAGTACCTTACACTTTCCTGACGTTTCCAACCACATGAATATTCGATAAGAAGCTGTTTTGGACAGCTTTTCTTTCCTTCATGCCAAACACTTGGCAGACCTCCGTGCAACGTCCAGAACACGATGGGAGATGTTTTCTGTGCTCCTGCAGGTTTTCCTTGCCAGACAGAGTGGAAAAGCTTTCTGCTAGGATGTAGACAACAAAGGACGCTAAAGACGAAGGTATGATGCTCTCCGGAGCTAAGAGCCGCTCCCGGGCTTCTTTCGGCAGAAGCGGCGCTAAGAGAGCACTGTGAGCGGTACAATCGTCTTTGCGCGAAGAAGCCGCTTCTTCGGCTCCGGGAGCCGGAGAGAGCGGCAGCATCGGAAAGGTGAAGAAGGAAGCTGTACAACACTGGGATTGTGTGCGCAGCTTGCCAACTGATAGTAAACAGTACCTTACACTTTCCTGACGTTTCCAATTACATGAATATTCGATAAGAAGCTGTTTTGGACAGCTTTTCCTTCCTTCATGCCAAACACTTGGCAGACCTCCATGCACCGTCCAGAACACGATGGGAGATGTTTTCTGTGCTCCTGCAGGTTTTCCTTGCCAGACAGAGTGGAAAAGCTTTCTGCTAGGATGTAGACCACAAAAGACGCTAAAGACGAAGGTATGATGCTCTCCGGAGCTAAGAGCCGCTCCCGGGCTTCTTTTGGCAGAAGCGGCACTAAGAGAGCACTGTGAGCGGTACAATCGTCTTTGCGCGAAGAAGGCGCTTCTTCGGCTCCGGGAGCCGGAGAGAGCGGCAGCATCGGAAAGGTGAAGAAGGAAGCTGTACAACACTGGGATTGTGTGCGCAGCTTGCCAACTGATAGAAAACAGTACCTTACACTTTCCTGACGTTTCCAATCACATGAATATTCGATTGGAAGCTGGTTTGGACAGCTTTTCTTTCCTTCTTGTCAAACACTTGGCAGACCTCCGTGCAACGTCCAGAACATGAAGGGAGATGTTTTCTGTGCTCCCGCAGGTTTTCCTTGCCAGACGGAGTGGAAAAGCTTTCTGCTAGGATGTAGACCAAAAAAGACGCTAAAGACGAAGGTACGATGCTCTCCAGAGCTAAGAGCCGCTCCCGGGCTTCTTTTGGCAGAAGCGGCGCTAAGAGAGTACTGTGAGCAGTACAATCGTCTTTGCGCGAAGAAGCCGCTTCTTCGGCTCCGGGAGCCGGAGAGAGCGGCAGCATCGGAAAGGTGAAGAAGGAAGCTGGACAACACTGGGATTGTGTGCGCAGCTTGCCAACTGATAGAAAACAGTACCTTACACTTTCCTGACGTTTCCAACCACATGAATATTCGATAAGAAGCTGTTTTGGACACCTTTTCTTTCCTTCATGCCAAACACTTGGCAGACCTCCGTGCACCGTCCAGAACACGATGGGAGATGTTTTCTGTGCTCCCGCAGGTTTTCCTTCCCAGACGGAGTGGAAAAGCTTTCTGCTAGGATGTAGACCACAAAAGACGCTAAAGACGAAGGTACGATGCTCTCCGGAGCTAAGAGCCGCTCCCGGGCTTCTTTCGGCAGAAGCGGCGCTAAGAGAGTACTGTGAGCAGTACAATCGTCTTTGCGCGAAGAAGCCGCTTCTTCGGCTCCGGGAGCCGGAGAGAGCGTCAGCATGGGAAAGGTGAAGAAGGAAGCTGTACAACACTGGGATTGTGTGCGCAGCTTGCCAACTGATCAAAAACAGTACCTTACACTTTCCTGACGTTTCCAATCACATGAATATTCGATTGGAAGCTGGTTTGGACAACTTTCCTTTTCTTCTTGTCAAACACTTGGCAGACCTCCGTGCAACGTCCAGAACATGATGGGAGATGTTTTCTGTGCTCCCGCAGGTTTTCCTTGCCAGACGGAGTGGAAAAGCTTTCTGCTAGGATGTAGACCACAAAAGACGCTAAAGACGAAGGTACGATGCTCTCCGGAGATAAGAGCCGCTCCCGGGCTTCTTTCGGCAGAAGCGGCGCTAAGAGAGCACTGTGAGTGGTACAATCTTCTATGCGCGAAGAAGCCGCTTCTTCGGCTCCGGGAGCCGGAGAGAGCGGCAGCATCGGAAAGGTGAAGAAGGAAGCTGTACAACACTGGGATTGTGTGCGCAGCTTGCCAACTGATAGAAAACAGTACCTTACACTTTCCTGACGTTTCCAATTACATGAATATTCGATAAGAAGCTGTTTTGGACAGCTTTTCTTTCCTTCATGCCAAACACTTGGCAGACCTCCGTGCACCGTCCAGAACACGATGGGAGATGTTTTCTGTGCTCCTGCAGGTTTTCCTTGCCAGACAGAGTGGAAAAGCTTTCTGCTAGGATGTAGACCACAAAAGACGCTAAAGACGAAGGTATGATGCTCTCCGGAGCTAATATCCGCTCCCGGGCTTCTTTCGGCAGAAGCGGCGCTAAGAGAATACTGTGAGCAGTACAATCGTCTTTGCGCGAAGAAGCCGCTTCTTCGGCTCCGGGAGCCGGAGAGAGCGTCAGCATCGGAAAGGTGAAGAAGGAAGCTGTACAACACTGGGATTGTGTGCGCAGCTTGCCAACTGATAGAAAACAGTACCTTACACTTTCCTGACGTTTCCAATCACATGAATATTCGATAAGAAGCTGTTTTGGACAGCTTTTCCTTCCTTCATGCCAAACACTTGGCAGACCTCCGTGCACCGTCCAGAACACGATGGGAGATGTTTTCTGTGCTCCTGCAGGTTTTCCTTGCCAGACAGAGTGGAAAAGCTTTCTGCTAGGATGTAGACCACCAAAGACGCTAAAGACGAAGGTATGATGCTCTCCGGAGCTAAGAGCCGCTCCCGGGCTTCTTTCGGCAGAAGCGGCGCTAAGAGAGCACTGTGAGCGGTACAATCGTCTTTGCGCGAAGAAGCCGCTTCTTCGGCTCCGGGAGCCGGAGAGAGCGGCAGCATCGGAAAGGTGAAGAAGGAAGCTGTACAACACTGGGATTGTGTGCGCAGCTTGCCAACTGATAGAAAACAGTACCTTACACTTTCCTGACATTTCCAATCACATGAATATTCGATAAGAAGCTGTTTTGGACAGCTTTTCTTTCCTTCATGCCAAACACTTGGCAGACCTCCGTGCAACGTCCAGAACACGATGGGAGATGTTTTCTGTGCTCCCGCAGGTTTTCCTTGCCAGACAGAGAGGAAAAGCTTTCTGCTAGGATGTAGACCACAAAAGACGCTAAAGACGAAGGTACGATGCTCTCCGGAGATAAGAGCCGCTCCTGGGCTTCTTTCGGCAGAAGCGGCGCTAAGAGAGCACTGTGAGCGGTACAATCGTCTTTGCGCGAAGAAGCCACTTCTTCGGCTCCGGGAGCCGGAGAGAGCGGCAGCATCGGAAAGGTGAAGAAGGAAGCTGTACAACACTGGGATTGTGTGCGCAGCTTGCCAACTGTTAGAAAACAGTACCTTACACTTTCCTGACGTTTCCAACCACATGAATATACGATAAGAAGCTGTTTTGGACAGCTTTTCTTTCCTTCATGCCAAACACTTGGCAGACCTCCGTGCACCGTCCAGAACATGATGGGAGATGTTTTCTGTGCTCCCGCAGGTTTTCTTTGCCAGACGGAGTGGAAAAGCTTTCTGCTAGGATGTAGACCACAAAAGACGCTAAAGACGAAGGTACGATGCTCTCCGGAGCTAAGAGCCGCTCCCGGGCTTCTTTCGGCAGAAGCGGCGCTAAGAGAGTACTGTGAGCAGTACAATCGTCTTTGCGCGAAGAAGCCGCTTCTTCGGCTCCGGGAGCCGGAGAGAGCGGCAGCATCGGAAAGGTGAAGAAGGAAGCTGTACAACACTGGGATTGTGTGCGCAGCTTGCCAACTGATAGAAAACAGTACCTTACACTTTCCTGACGTTTCCAATTACATGAATATTCGATAAGAAGCTGTTTTGGACAGCTTTTCCTTCCTTCATGCCAAACACTTGGCAGACCTCCGTGCACCGTCCAGAACACGATGTGAGATGTTTTCTGTGCTCCTGCAGGTTTTCCTTGCCAGACAGAGAGGAAAAGCTTTCTGCTAGGATGTAGACCACAAAAGACGCTAAAGACGAAGGTATGATGCTCTCCGGAGCTAAGAGCCGCTCCCGGGCTTCTTTCGGCAGAAGCGGCGCTAAGAGAGCACTGTGAGCGGTACAATCGTCTTTGCGCGAAGAAGCCGCTTCTTCGGCTCCGGGAGCCGGAGAGAGCGGCAGCATCGGAAAGGTGAAGAAGGAAGCTGTACAACACTGGGATTGTGTGCGCAGCTTGCCAACTGATAGTAAACAGTACCTTACACTTTCCTGACGTTTCCAATTACATGAATATTCGATTGGAAGCTGTTTTGGACAGCTTTTCCTTCCTTCATGCCAAACACTTCGCAGACCTCCATGCACCGTCCAGAACACGATGGGAGATGTTTTCTGTGCTCCTGCAGGTTTTCCTTGCCAGACAGAGTGGAAAAGCTTTCTGCTAGGATGTAGACCACAAAAGACGCTAAAGACGAAGGTATGATGCTCTCCGGAGCTAAGAGCCGCTCCCGGGCTTCTTTCGGCAGAAGCGGCACTAAGAGAGCACTGTGAGCGGTACAATCGTCTTTGCGCGAAGAAGCCGCTTCTTCGGCTCCGGGAGCCGGAGAGAGCGGCAGCATCGGAAAGGTGAAGAAGGAAGCTGTACAACACTGGGATTGTGTGCGCAGCTTGCCAACTGATAGAAAACAGTACCTTACACTTTCCTGACGTTTCCAACCACATGAATATTCGATAAGAAGCTGTTTTGGACAGCTTTTCTTTCCTTCATGCCAAACACTTGGCAGACCTCCGTGCAACGTCCAGAACATGATGGGAGATGTTTTCTGTGCTCCCGCAGGTTTTCTTTGCCAGACGGAGTGGAAAAGCTTTCTGCTAGGATGTAGACCACAAAAGACGCTAAAGACGAAGGTACGATGCTCTCCGGAGATAAGAGCCGCTCCCGGGCTTCTTTCGGCAGAAGCGGCGCTAAGAGAGTACTGTGAGCAGTACAATCGTCTTTGCGCGAAGAAGCCGCTTCTTCGGCTCCGGGAGCCGGAGAGAGCGGCAGCATCGGAAAGGTGAAGAAGGAAGCTGTACAACACTGGGATTGTGTGCGCAGCTTGCCAACTGATAGAAAACAGTACCTTACACTTTCCTGACGTTTCCAATTACATGAATATTCGATAAGAAGCTGTTTTGGACAGCTTTTCCTTCCTTCATGCCAAACACTTGGCAGACCTCCGTGCACCGTCCAGAACACGATGTGAGATGTTTTCTGTGCTCCTGCAGGTTTTCCTTGCCAGACAGAGAGGAAAAGCTTTCTGCTAGGATGTAGACCACAAAAGACGCTAAAGACGAAGGTATGATGCTCTCCGGAGCTAAGAGCCGCTCCCGGGCTTCTTTCGGCAGAAGCGGCGCTAAGAGAGCACTGTGAGCGGTACAATCGTCTTTGCGCGAAGAAGCCGCTTCTTCGGCTCCGGGAGCCGGAGAGAGCGGCAGCATAGGAAAGGTGAAGAAGGAAGCTGTACAACACTGGGATTGTGTGCGCAGCTTGCCAACTGATAGTAAACAGTACCTTACACTTTCCTGACGTTTCCAATTACATGAATATTCGATTGGAAGCTGTTTTGGACAGCTTTTCCTTCCTTCATGCCAAACACTTCGCAGACCTCCATGCACCGTCCAGAACACGATGGGAGATGTTTTCTGTGCTCCTGCAGGTTTTCCTTGCCAGACAGAGTGGAAAAGCTTTCTGCTAGGATGTAGACCACAAAAGACGCTAAAGACGAAGGTATGATGCTCTCCGGAGCTAAGAGCCGCTCCCGGGCTTCTTTCGGCAGAAGCGGCACTAAGAGAGCACTGTGAGCGGTACAATCGTCTTTGCGCGAAGAAGCCGCTTCTTCGGCTCCGGGAGCCGGAGAGAGCGGCAGCATCGGAAAGGTGAAGAAGGAAGCTGTACAACACTGGGATTGTGTGCGCAGCTTGCCAACTGATAGAAAACAGTACCTTACACTTTCCTGACGTTTCCAATCACATGAATATTCGATAAGAAGCTGGTTTGGACAACTTTCCTTTTCTTCTTGTCAAACACTTGGCAGACCTCCGTGCACCGTCCAGAACACGATGGGAGATGTTTTCTGTGCTCCCGCAGGTTTTCCTTGCCAGACGGAGTGGAAAAGCTTTCTGCTAGGATGTAGACCAAAAAAGACGCTAAAGACGAAGGTACGCTGCTCTCCGGAGCTAAGAGCCGCTCCCGGGCTTCTTTCGGCAGAAGCGGCGCTAAGAGAGCACTGTGAGCGGTACAATCGTCTTTGCACGAAGAAGCCGCTTCTTCGGCTCCGGGAACCGGAGAGAGCGGCAGCATCGGAAAGGTGAAGAAGGAAGCTGTACAACACTGGGATTGTGTGCGCAGCTTGCCAACTGATAGAAAACAGTACCTTACACTTTCCTGACGTTTCCAACCACATGAATATTCGATAAGAAGCTGTTTTGGACAGCTTTTCTTTCCTTCATGCCAAACACTTGGCAGACCTCCGTGCAACGTCCAGAACACGATGGGAGATGTTTTCTGTGCTCCCGCAGGTTTTCCTTGCCAGACAGAGAGGAAAAGCTTTCTGCTAGGATGTAGACCACAAAAGACGCTAAAGACGAAGGTATGATGCTCTCCGGAGCTAAGAGCCGCTCCCGGGCTTCTTTCGGCAGAAGCGGCGCTAAGAGAGCACTGTGAGCGGTACAATCGTCTTTGCGCGAAGAAGCCGCTTCTTCGGCTCCGGGAGCCGGAGAGAGCGGCAGCATCGGAAAGGTGAAGAAGGAAGCTGTACAACACTGGGATTGTGTGCGCAGCTTGCCAACTGATAGAAAACAGTACCTTACACTTTCCTGACGTTTCCAACCACATGAATATTCGATAAGAAGCTGTTTTGGACAGCTTTTATTTCCTTCATGCCAAACACTTGGCAGACCTCCGTGCACCGTCCAGAACATGATGGGAGATGTTTTCTGTGCTCCCGCAGGTTTTCTTTGCCAGACGGAGTGGAAAAGCTTTCTGCTAGGATGTAGACCACAAAAGACGCTAAAGACGAAGGTACGATGCTCTCCGGAGCTAAGAGCCGCTCCCGGGCTTCTTTCGGCAGAAGCGGCGCTAAGAGAGTACTGTGAGCAGTACAATCGTCTTTGCGCGAAGAAGCCGCTTCTTCGGCTCCGGGAGCCGGAGAGAGCGGCAGCATCGGAAAGGTGAAGAAGGAAGCTGTACAACACTGGGATTGTGTGCGCAGCTTGCCAACTGATAGAAAACAGTACCTTACACTTTCCTGACGTTTCCAATTACATGAATATTCGATAAGAAGCTGTTTTAGACAGCTTTTCCTTCCTTCATGCCAAACACTTGGCAGACCTCCGTGCACCGTCCAGAACACGATGGGAGATGTTTTCTGTGCTCCTGCAGGTTTTCCTTGCCAGACAGAGAGGAAAAGCTTTCTGCTAGGATGTAGACCACAAAAGACGCTAAAGACGAAGGTATGATGCTCTCCGGAGCTAAGAGCCGCTCCCGGGCTTCTTTCGGCAGAAGCGGCGCTAAGAGAGCACTGTGAGCGGTACAATCGTCTTTGCGCGAAGAAGCCGCTTCTTCGGCTCCGGGAGCCGGAGAGAGCGGCAGCATCGGAAAGGTGAAGAAGGAAGCTGTACAACACTGGGATTGTGTGCGCAGCTTGCCAACTGATAGTAAACAGTACCTTACACTTTCCTGACGTTTCCAATTACATGAATATTCGATTGGAAGCTGTTTTGGACAGCTTTTCCTTCCTTCATGCCAAACACTTCGCAGACCTCCATGCACCGTCCAGAACACGATGGGAGATGTTTTCTGTGCTCCTGCAGGTTTTCCTTGCCAGACGGAGTGGAAAAGCTTTCTGCTAGGATGTAGACCACAAAAGACGTTAAAGACGAATGTATGATGCTCTCCGGAGCTAAGAGCCGCTCCTGGGCTTCTTTCGGCAGAAGCGGCGCTAAGAGAGCACTGTGAGCGGTACAATCGTCTTTGCGCGAAGAAGCCACTTCTTCGGCTCCGGGAGCCGGAGAGAGCGGCAGCATCGGAAAGGTGAAGAAGGAAGCTGTACAACACTGGGATTGTGTGCGCAGCTTGCCAACTGATAGAAAACAGTACCTTACACTTTCCTGACGTTTCCAATCACATGAATATTCGATAAGAAGCTGGTTTGGACAACTTTCCTTTTCTTCTTGTCAAACACTTGGCAGACCTCCGTGCAATGTCCAGAACATGATGGGAGATGTTTTCTGTGCTCCCGCAGGTTTTCCTTGCCAGACAGAGTGGAAAAGCTTTCTGCTAGGATGTAGACCAAAAAAGACGCTAAAGACGAAGGTACGCTGCTCTCCGGAGCTAAGAGCCGCTCCCGGGCTTCTTTCGGCAGAAGCGGCGCTAAGAGAGTACTGTGAGCAGTAAAATCGTCTTTGCGCGAAGAAGCCGCTTCTTCGGCTCCGGGAGCCGGAGAGAGCGGCAGCATCGGAAAGGTGAAGAAGGAAGCTGGACAACACTGGGATTGTGTGCGCAGCTTGCCAACTGATAGAAAACAGTACCTTACACTATCCTGACGTTTCCAACCACATGAATATTCGATAAGAAGCTGTTTTGGACACCTTTTCTTTCCTTCATGCCAAACACTTGGCAGACGTCCGTGCACCGTCCAGAACACGATGGGAGATGTTTTCTGTGTTCCCGCAGGTTTTCCTTGCCAGACAGAGTGGAAAAGCTTTCTGCTAGGATGTAGACCACAAAAGACGCTAAAGACGAAGGTACGATGCTCTCCGGAGCTAAGAGCCGCTCCCGGGCTTCTTACGGCAGAAGCGGCACTAAGAGAGCACTGTGAGTGGTACAATCGTCTTTGCGCGAAGAAGCCGCTTCTTCGGCTCCGGGAGCCGGAGAGAGCGGCAGCATCGGAAAGGTGAAGAAGGAAGCTGTACAACACAGGGATTGTGTGCGCAGCTTGCCAACTGATAGAAAACAGTACCTTACACTTTCCTGACGTTTCCAATTACATGAATATTCGATAAGAAGCTGTTTTGGACAGCTTTTCCTTCCTTCATGCCAAACACTTGGCAGACCTCCGTGCACTGTCCAGAACACGATGGGAGATGTTTTCTGTGCTCCTGCAGGTTTTCCTTGCCAGACGGAGTGGAAAAGCTTTCTGCTAGGATGTAGACCACAAAAGACGCTAAAGACGAAGATATGATGCTCTCCGGAGCTAAGAGCCGCTCCCGGGCTTCTTTCTGCAGAAGCGGCGCTAAGAGAGCACTGTGAGCGGTACAATCGTCTTTGCGCGAAGAAGCCGCTTCTTCGGCTCCGGGAGCCGGAGAGAGCGTCAGCATCGGAAAGGTGAAGAAGGAAGCTGTACAACACTGGGATTGTGTGCGCAGCTTGCCAACTGATAGAAAACAGTACCTTACACTTTCCTGACGTTTCCAATCACATGAATATTCGATTGGAAGCTGTTTTGGACAACTTTCCTTTTCTTCTTGTCAAACACTTGGCAGACCTCCGTGCAACGTCCAGAACATGATGGGAGATGTTTTCTGTGCTCCCGCAGGTTTTCCTTGCCAGACGGAGTGGAAAAGCTTTCTGCTAGGATGTAGACTACAAAAGACGCTAAAGACGAAGGTACGATGCTCTCTGGAGCTAAGAGCCGCTCCTGGGCTTCTTTCGGCAGAAGCGGCGCTAAGAGAGCACTGTGAGCGGTACAATCGTCTATGCGCGAAGAAGCCGCTTCTTTGGCTCCGGGAGCCGGAGAGAGCGGCAGCATCGGAAAGGTGAAGAAGGAAGCTGTACAACACTGGGATTGTGTGCGCAGCTTGCCAACTGATAGTAAACAGTACCTTACACTTTCCTGACGTTTCCAATTACATGAATAGTCGATTGGAAGCTGTTTTGGACAGCTTTTCCTTCCTTCATGCCAAACACTTGGCAGACCTCCGTGCACCGTCCAGAACACGATGGGAGATGTTTTCTGTGCTCCTGCAGGTTTTCCTTGCCAGACAGAGTGGAAAAGCTTTCTGCTAGGATGTAGACCACAAAAGACGCTAAAGACGAAGGTATGATGCTCTCCGGAGCTAAGAGCCGCTCCCGGGCTTCTTTCGGCAGAAGCGGCACTAAGAGAGCACTGTGAGCGGTACAATCGTCTTTGCGCGAAGAAGGCGCTTCTTCGGCTCCGGGAGCCGGAGAGAGCGGCAGCATCGGAAAGGTGAAGAAGGAAGCTGTACAACACTGGGATTGTGTGCGCAGCTTGCCAACTGATAGAAAACAGTACCTTACACTTTCCTGACGTTTCCAATCACATGAATATTCGATAAGAAGCTGGTTTGGACAACTTTCCTTTTCTTCTTGTCAAACACTTGGCAGACCTCCGTGCAACGTCCAGAACATGATGGGAGATGTTTTCTGTGCTCCCGCAGGTTTTCCTTGCCAGACGGAGTGGAAAAGCTTTCTGCTAGGATGTAGACCAAAAAAGACGCTAAAGACGAAGGTACGCTGCTCTCCGGAGCTAAGAGCCGCTCCCGGGCTTCTTTCGGCAGAAGCGGCGCTAAGAGAGTACTGTGAGCAGTAAAATCGTCTTTGCGCGAAGAAGCCGCTTCTTCGGCTCCGGGAGCCGGAGAGAGCAGCAGCATCGGAAAGGTGAAGAAGGAAGCTGTACAACACTGGGATTGTGTGCGCAGCTTGCCAACTGATAGAAAACAGTACCTTACACTTTCCTGACGTTTCCAATCACATGAATATTCGATAAGAAGCTGTTTTGGACAGCTTTTCCTTCCTTCATGCCAAACACTTGGCAGACCTCCGTGCACCGTCCAGAACACGATGGGAGATGTTTTCTGTGCTCCCGCAGGTTTTCCTTGCCAGACAGAGTGGAAAAGCTTTCTGCTAGGATGTAGACCACCAAAGACGCTAAAGACGAAGGTATGATGCTCTCCGGAGCTAAGAGCCGCTCCCGGGCTTCTTTCGGCAGAAGCGGCGCTAAGAGAGCACTGTGAGCGGTACAATCGTCTTTGCGCGAAGAAGCCGCTTCTTCGGCTCCGGGAGCCGGAGAGAGCGGCAGCATCGGAAAGGTGAAGAAGGAAGCTGTACAACACTGGGATTGTGTGCGCAGCTTGCCAACTGATAGAAAACAGTACCTTACACTTTCCTGACGTTTCCAATCACATGAATATTCGATAAGAAGCTGTTTTGGACAGCTTTTCTTTCCTTCATGCCAAACACTTGGCAGACCTCCGTGCAACGTCCAGAACACGATGGGAGATGTTTTCTGTGCTCCCACAGGTTTTCCTTGCCAGACAGAGAGGAAAAGCTTTCTGCTAGGATGTAGACCACAAAAGACGCTAAAGACGAAGGTACGATGCTCTCCGGAGATAAGAGCCGCTCCTGGGCTTCTTTCGGCAGAAGCGGCGCTAAGAGAGCACTGTGAGCGGTACAATCGTCTTTGCGCGAAGAAGCCGCTTCTTCGGCTCCGGGAGCCGGAGAGAGCGGCAGCATCGGAAAGGTGAAGAAGGAAGCTGTACAACACTGGGATTGTGTGCGCAGCTTGCCAACTGATAGAAAACAGTACCTTACACTTTCCTGACGTTTCCAACCACATGAATATTCGATAAGAAGCTGTTTTGGACAGCTTTTCTTTCCTTCATGCCAAACACTTGGCAGACCTCCGTGCACCGTCCAGAACATGATGGGAGATGTTTTCTGTGCTCCCGCAGGTTTTCTTTGCCAGACGGAGTGGAAAAGCTTTCTGCTAGGATGTAGACCACAAAAGACGCTAAAGACGAAGGTACGATGCTCTCCGGAGCTAAGAGCCGCTCCCGGGCTTCTTTCGGCAGAAGCGGCGCTAAGAGAGTACTGTGAGCAGTACAATCGTCTTTGCGCGAAGAAGCCGCTTCTTCGGCTCCGGGAGCCGGAGAGAGCGGCAGCATCGGAAAGGTGAAGAAGGAAGCTGTACAACACTGGGATTGTGTGCGCAGCTTGCCAACTGATAGAAAACAGTACCTTACACTTTCCTGACGTTTCCAATTACATGAATATTCGATAAGAAGCTGTTTTAGATAGCTTTTCCTTCCTTCATGCCAAACACTTGGCAGACCTCCGTGCACCGTCCAGAACACGATGTGAGATGTTTTCTGTGCTCCTGCAGGTTTTCCTTGCCAGACAGAGAGGAAAAGCTTTCTGCTAGGATGTAGACCACAAAAGACGCTAAAGACGAAGGTACGATGCTCTCCGGAGCTAAGAGCCGCTCCCGGGCTTCTTTCGGCAGAAGCGGCGCTAAGAGAGCACTGTGAGCGGTACAATCGTCTTTGCGCGAAGAAGCCGCTTCTTCGGCTCCGGGAGCCGGAGAGAGCGGCAGCATCGGAAAGGTGAAGAAG